>NC_050194.1:28426362-28583862 GCF_008315115.2 Sander lucioperca | reverse complement strand
ATGTCTGCCTCTGTCTGATGTACACTGTACATGACTAACTGTCCATATAGAGGTCTGTGGAAAAGCCTTCACTATCGGAGGCTCTTACATAAACTGGAATCTAGATGGAACGAGAATGATGATCGTTGAACAAACACACCGGTCCAAACTTCACTGTCAGTGTAGCAGGTGAACTTTGGTTTTATATACACAACAGAACCTAAAGAGAAACAAAAAAAGATAATGAGCATGCAATTTACTTATTATTTAAACAGAGCACAGATGACTCACTTAGATGTCAAAATTTCTTTAATGTGAATATTTTCTTATTTCTTCACTCCTCTACAACAGGAAACTAAATACCTTTTGAGTTGTGGACACAACAAGACATTTTGACCGATCAACATACCATTTTCTGACATTTTACGGACCAAACAACTAATAGATTAACTGAGAAAATAATCAATTCAAGAATGAAAATAGCAGCCCTATTCTCAATTTATTTGGTTTCCACACCGACAGCGGGCCTGTTGGTAAAAAAAATGCACTCAGTTTAAGCATTATGGGGTGATGTGAAATGTGCTCTTCCTCTACTTCTCTTTTATTCCAACTGTCTGGCACTATTGTGTCTGTGTGTCTGATTTTTGCTTGTGTCCTCATCTAAAAGAAAACAATGGATCACTTTATTGTGTCCCGGTAGGAGAGCATGAATGTGTGTGTATTTGTGCTTGCACTTGCATTTTTTGACAGGGTGTCTTTGTCTGTTTCAGACCTACATATTCACTGACGGTGAGGACAAGGAGCTGAGGATGAGAACAGGTAAGAAGCTTGACAGTCCTAATAGGAAATAAAAGTGAAGTTCAAAATGTTTCTTTATTTGTTTTAGTGTAGCCATACTATGTAGTGACCCAGCAAATCAGAGTAAACATGCATAACCCTTTGTTGCAATAATCAACAATAGAATATAGCTAGGGCACCAAATATCTTTTTTTTTTTTTTACATTTTGGGCAAGTGAGCCAGTTAAATTTGAGTAATTGTGTATAACAGTATCTGTCTTATCCATTACTTTTAGCTTACTATTTAGACTTCGCTTGCTGACTACTTTTTACACACTCAATTGTGTGCAATTGTGTAGTCAAGTTAGCTGACTAATATAGTGTGGTCTAGATGTACTCTATCTGTAAAATGATGTGTGTGTGTGTATATATATATATGTAGATTCCAGTTTATATATATATATATATATATATATATATATATATATATCCAAAATTTGTCACTAACTTCGCGACTAACTTATATAACACATTAGTTTAAAAACATCTTAAAAATACATTTAAAAAAAGAAAGAAATCCCCAATAGACCCCGGCGCTGTCGGTCAACTGGGGCCAGTGGACGTGCAATACACTGGCCGAAACCCTGCATCAATACAGCAGTATCAGTTTAATAGAAAGTCTGTATTTTTGACGGTATTGAAAATAATAACTTCAGGGTTTCTTAAATACCCTGCCATACTGTTATGCCTTGATACTGCCCAAGCTTACTGCAAGTACACACAAATGGAAGAAGAATGTTAACATTTATGATGCGGTATCTCCAGTGCTTATGTACTATATGTGAATCATCTGCTACCAACATGTAAGATACTGCAGATACACAGCAGCATGGGATTGAACTGTGCTGTCCTCTGCTGTCTCATTACCAGGAGCTAACATCATCAACACTAACTGCTCAGCAGCTCACACCCGACAGGCTCTGTGCTGCAAGATGTCTGTGGAGTACGATAAATTTATCGAGTCTCAGAAGAAGTGAGTGAAATGTATTCTGGGCCTGATCTGAACAGACTAGTTAAACTGCAGGGAAGCATTTAATGTGTGTGTGTGTGTGTGTGTGTGTGTGGCCTGTCTTTACACTAATTTGTACACATACAGTCATACATACATGCACACTCAGATACAGTCTACACAGATTTTTGTTTTTGTACATATGAGTGTGGAACTGTAGTATACATTTGTACTCATGTATCTTCTGTTGTCCCCCTGTGTGCTGTAGGTGGTTCTGCCATGTGGATGATGATAACTATGTGATCCTGCCCAGCCTGCTGCGGCTGCTCTCCTCCTACCACCACAGCCAGGATGTCTACCTGGGCCGGCCCAGCCTGGATCATCCTATAGAGGCTGCAGAGAGGGTCAAGAGTGACGGATCGGTCAGTGTGCTTGTACCTTGTTAAGAGATTCTAGCTTCACAAACTGACAAATATAGCAGCGAGCAATGAAGCCAAATCTGTGTGATGCCACAAAAGCATCAAACTTCTTTAGACAAGTACAGCCCTAACAGCTGGCTGTCTTTGTCTCATTTCAGGTGTCTGTCAAGTTCTGGTTTGCCACAGGTGGAGCAGGTTTCTGTATCAGCAGAGGCCTGGCACTGAAAATGAGCCCATGGGCCAGGTAGGTCAGGCACTCACCTGGTCTTTGAACTAATTCAAACTGTTGTACCTTCTGAAGCCAGGGTACTCGCGTTGCTGCGTTTTGTTATAGAAAACCAACGTTTTTTTATGTACAGCAAGAACAACCCTGTCTGTAAGCTGTTTCTAAGAATGTCTGGACTTGTTGTAGTCAGCTCCGGTATGTTTTTTAAGGGGGCTTTGACACCTGAAAGTCCGAACCAAGGTCCTGACCAGGGTTCATGTTTTAATATTTGATCCCGTAAGTTTTGGTTTCATGCAGTTATGCAAGCGCCCTAAAGACCTATACATGACAAAACTACGGCCTGTTGTCATCACATACGTGAGCTGTGTCTCCTGACAGTTGTAACTGATTGGTTTGTAGACGGGCTTCCCCGTCCTCTCCTATCCTCTCTCTGTGTCGGTTATTTTCCAGCTGACTGCTGCTCTCCCCGTGCTGCTGCAGCTCTTTTTGTTTTGTTGCGTTGTTGAGAAGCGAGACACGGGAACTTTACTTGGGGTTTGAGGAGCTGCAGCATTTATTCAGAGACAAACTGAAACCTACACTGTACATTTACTACCACTTAACAAGTAAACTGCTGATATATTCTCTGCTCTGATAGCAGACAGCTGTCTGCTCTGAGCGCTGACACCGTTACCCTCTCTCACGTACACACTAAACACTGAGCTGTTCCTTAACGGAGCTTCCCCGGTCTTCTAACACAAATATAGCCTGCCAGAGCTTCCAGTATTTGGTCCGAAAGTCCGAACCATACCAGAAATGCTTTCACAGTAGAAACAAACCGGACCGTGGTTCGGTTTGATCCGGACCGAGACCACCTCTTTTGGTCAGACCAAATTTCGTCCGTTTGGTCCGGACCGTGGTACGGGGGAGGTTTCACACCTGTAATTTTGGTTTGGTTCAAACTCAAAAGTCCAAAAGTCCAGACCAAACAAGGTAGGTGTGAAAGCCCCCTAAGTTTAGATGAAGACGGAAATAATCACAGTGACAGTAATGTCAAGAGAACAGGAGTTTCCAGAGGGTGACATGAGTCTCTGTAGTTTAAAAGCATCATGTAGCTTCAATGCATTGTGAGCTAAAGTGGAAACTATTTTCTCTGCCTCCTCTGTTCACATCACCATCTATTCCTTAATTTGCAACACAAAAAATACAACAAAATCTGACATTTAACCCTGATGTGTTCCTATAGATAGACAGATTGTGCTTTGAAATAATGACCAAAGGCATTCTAGTAAATGTAGGAAATCACTAGTCTGCTGCGGACCAAACAAAGTGGTTAAATAATGGTTGTATTGCCGTTCTTCTGGCTTATGTTGTGGTTTTGAGGCACTGAACAGAAAACTTGCAGAGCCCTTTGTATCCATGTTGTAATTCATTGTAATATGATTTACTGCTGTCACCTGGGTGTTTTTCATTTTCATATAAGAAGATAGAAGCTTTCAAACATTAAACCCCCGCCTTGCGCATCTATCTCCTGATGAAGCAACCGGGCTGCAGTTCTACTCCTCCTTTTCATGTTAAATAAAAGCATCTGCTGCAGTGATCAATTGTCAATGATACATTTTCACAGCTGATGTATTTCCATCCCCTCTGTCAATATTTTGCAGTCCTACATAGTCCAAAAATATTTGACCCGAACTGCCTTTTTTATTTTCTTTGTTTGCTGGTTCAAAACCTCTGTGTGGCTCCACACTAAATAAAGAAACCCCTTATATGACCCCAAATCATTTAAAGGTACCTTTTAGTTGTATGCCTGAGTAATATTACTTAGGAGGAGTATGTTTAAGAATGGCTGCTGTAAACGGCTGTTGTTGGTGTGAAAACACACTTTGCTTCGTAGGCAGAAACCGTGTCCTCTGCTTTCAGTTTGGGGAATTTCATCAGCACAGCAGAGAGGATCCGACTACCAGACGACTGCACCATCGGCTACATCATTGAAGCGCTGCTGGAGGTGACCCTCACACACACACACCTCTTCCACTCTCACCTGGAGAACCTACAGAAGCTGCCCACGGACACAGTGCTGGAGCAGGTGAGTGTGTGGTTCTGTGTACAGTATAGTCTTGCATTGCCAGATCTATCTCCACAGCGCTGTGTTAGCGCTGGAGTATGGTCCGCCTACAATCATGTTAATAGATTGAAATAGCATGAAATAGATAGCGGAAGGGTAGGGACATCAGATGTCAGGCTGTCAGACTATAAAAGCACATGTACATGTTGGTCTGTCATCCTTTCCATTGAAATACATTGATTAAATTAATTGTTGTCATTGAATGATGTTTACAGATTGACTACCTTCTTCTGGCACTTTCATATGAAAATGTCAGCATCAATTATATTTTTTATTGTTTGTGTTTTTCCTGAGCTCCTTTCATCATCTGCTCTCTACGAAGTTAACCGTTTGCATTTTCTGTTTGTTTTGCAACAGGTGACTCTCAGCTTCGGAGGCTTTAAAAACAGAAGAAATGTGGTCAGCATTGTTGGAGGCTTTTCACTGGCTGAGGACCCCACAAGGTAGGCATATTAATAACTATTACCGATATTACTAATTTGGCCCTTCTGTTCCTCTACAACCCAGTCTCACAGCAGTCCGTGAAATGTTCACGTAATTTGATCTATTGATTCGTGTACACGGACACATTAATCTCGTTTTCTTCGTGATGGTCAGCACGTTTATTAAACTAATGTATTTCAATGGGAAGCATCTTTGGTGATCACAGCACGATTCTTTCTGCCAGTCAGGCTGCAGCAGAGAAGCTGGATAGCTTTGCTATTATTGGTATTTTTAGCCCAATAACCGCTGTTTTAATCAACATTTATTCACCAGATCTTATCATGGTTTATATGTGTTTCTTTTAATGTTATTATTTCGGTCTTATTGCCAGGGAAGCTGGATTCCTTGGTTGTTTATTGATATTTTTAAAACTATAACACTACATCTATCAACATTTATTTAGATGTTATCAAGGTATTCATTTCTATATTTTAATAATATTTCAGTCTTATTACCGGTGAAATATTACAGTATGCTGTAATACAGAACACTATGATATGATCCGAGCGGGGCGCATTCAAAGCCCATATCCCACAATGCAATGTGGGCATTCATATCAGAGAATCGGACAACGATCAGTGGGTCTTCAACGCCAGTATCGCTTCAATGTACATATTTAATCAGTGGTTTTGTCACCAGCAACAACACGTTGCTCAGTTTGGTTGCAGTAAGTTATGCACTGTAATAACGTTTCAAAAAATCAGCGAAATACATATAAACCATGATAAGATCTGGTGAATAAATGTTGATTAAAACAACGGTTACTGGGCTAAAAATACCAATAATAGTAAAGCTATACAGCTTCTCTGCTGCAGCCTGACTGGCAGAAAGAATCGTGCTGTGATCACCAAAGATGCTTCCCATTGAAATACATTAGTTTAATAAACGTGCTGACCATCACGAAAAAAACTAGATTAACGTGTCTGTGTACACAAATCAATAGATCAAATTACGTGAACATTTCACGGACTGCCATGAGACTGGGTTGTCCTCTGCACACTCCCATGGCTCTGTACAACATGTATTAATCATAGGGCTGGGCGATATGGCCTAAAAATAAAATCCCAGATTTTTTCAAAAAAAATCCGATTTAAGATTTAAATCGATTTTTTCTCCCCTACTTAAAATCAATCTGCAGAAGACAAAGAAATTGTTCAAAACAAGTTTTAACTTTATTTAGTTTTGACTCATACACACACATGGGGCATGTATACCATTATGATTATTCATGCCAATTTTGTGGAAATATAAATTGGTTTGAGTGTTTTCCCTACCACTGTTTTTGTTTTTTGGAGGGGGGGAGGGGGCTATATATTCAACAACAACAAAACGGATGCGTGAGATAAAGCTGTTTTCACACATACAGGTAATTCACTTCTCGTTCCTCGCTAAAAGTTCAAATCATTTTAACGTTATTGCGCACTAATGCGCAACCTTGTCCCTGTTTTCATCTGTTGCTGAGTAACGTACATTAACATCCCATGGTCTCTTGAATGTAGCATACCTGTAGCAAGCTCCCTCGTAGTAGCTAACTAGCGGTAAAAACAAACATCGAAGAGGAGCTCCGTGCTACAGAGCGGCGATTGCTAGTTGTTTAAGCCGCTACAGACCTCCGTCACAGCTCGGTCGTATCAGCGGCATTTAGTAGATGTGTCGAGCCGCAAAAGAGTTCCTCAACACCGCCTCTGGTGCCCCGCATGGTGGTCCTTCAGGTCAGCGGTAGCTGGTGGTTCAGTTATCCGAGAATAGGTGACTCTCAGCCAGGGACAGAGCACCGCGAGCTGCCGGTCATTTTGGCGGAGATTACGGATAAGTAAGTAATGAAACTACTAGTTAAGAAAAGAATTAATGTTAGTCCCTGTCGCTGCCATGTTGTTTGTGTATCTCTATGAGGCAAACGCGCGGGGCGAGGGCTGAGCCTGTTCGGAGCTACGGGAGCCCAGAGGGGAGCGTCGGCGGATGTTAAGGAGAAAATCGATTTTCATTTAAACAAATCAACGTTAACTACACATTCGAGTTAATCGATAAAATCGATTTATCGCCCAGCCCTAAATTAATCATATACTATATCCATGAGACTTCAAACTAGGGTTAAAGCACTATTCTGAGCCAAATATGACCTTACAAAGTAGTTGTGATTCATTGAGGTGATCAACCTCTGGTACCATGAACATTTGCATTATTCTGAGGCAATCCTAAGGAGCCGTATCACAAGGGATCAAAGCTTTTTAATGGTACTAAGTTGGCACTTAGTTTTTTGTAACATTTTGTTCTGTTTTTATATTTGTAAGAGCTATTCATGATACTTTCCAGTCTGTTTAGTGATGTTGGAAAAATATATTAAGAGTTCCTCTTCTTACTGTAGATGAATGAGTTTAACTAATTGCAGTGTACACTGCATGCACAATATGTGGACATCTGAATCAGAAAGAAGGTTTATTGCCAGAGTAAGTTACACTTACGAGGAATTTGCTTTTGTGAATGGTGCATACATAAACAAACTAATTAAACATTAATAATAAATAAACAATAAATACAGAAACAAATGTATACAGTTAGCTGTTTAACATAAGAAAAAAACTGAATGGATTGAGTGCAGAATGTGCAAAAAAAAACAAACAAATATAGGCCTGGTTCACAGTCAGCGTTCCAGTTGTGTTGGATGAGGTTGAAGTCAGGGCTCTGTGCAGACCAGTCGAGTTCTTCCACATCAAACTGTACTATGATGGAGCTATAAGACTTCTCTTATCAAAAGTAATCATTGCGCTCCTCTGCAGTAATATTTAGGGAAGTATACGTTTTAGGTCAAGTCAGCACATGTCACAAATGGTGACAAAAATCCTAAAAACGTGTTGAATTGATCAGTGCTACACTTTTTTGTGCATAAGAATCCCTTTGAAGGCTTGTACTCTGGGAAACACTGAACGCTTGAAGTTTGCTCTTGTGAGAGTAGAAGAGAGAAGTTAATTTGTCCATGATGCTCTTCTCTTCCCATCCAGGTTCAAGACGGTGCACTGCCTTCTGTATCCAGATACTAACTGGTGTCCGAAGCTCCAACATCGCCACACAAACTGAAAGACGCTGGGTTTTTATCCTGTAGCACTCATACCTGCTAAACATTTATTCCACTGCCTCACCCTGCCATGTTGGGATCAAGTTAGGTTCAGCTGGAAAAATATGCCATGTCACGCGTCATTTGGACGATGACTGATGTAGCCTCACCTCATGCTTCATGAATGCAGTGCTAGTGGTAGGTTGTTTTTGTTACCCCTCAGAGGCAAAGCTATTCGACAGGCAAGGTGTATATAACTCCTTAACTCAATTTAAATAGGCGGAACCAAAGAATGATTTGTTTCTGGCTACCGGAGCATGTGTGTGGGTAAAGCCACTAGTGGCCAGAGCCGTATTACCCCCAAAAGTAAATTAGCTTTTGAGAGTTGACTATAAACGCTAACCTCAATGTTCCTTAACAGAGATACACAGCAGTGTCCTAGATAGTTTACCAAATTGTATGTTCATGTCATGGCCATCAGGTAGAAATGTTTCAACTTAATTCATGAGAACATAATTTTTCATGATTTTCCCAAAGTTTGATAAGCTTTCTTAGCTTGGTCATCGCTATCAAGAAGACTCCAGCTAGAGCTGTGAGAGAATGCCGCATTCATGTTATATGGTTTAGTCTGTAATCACGATCAGCAAAATGGGAAAAAATGGACATGTCATCTTCCTAGTTGTAATAGTTTATTTGATTTTACCAAGGCACGCAATTGGAGTTAAATAATGGGAGGGTTTTCCATTTGTACGCTTCTGTCGACATCTGCAGCACAAGAGTCCTAGCATAGGCTTTGCCACTGTAGTCAGGATCCAACGCTGCACCCTAGTTGCTGAATTAGCCCAATGTCAAAAACAGCTTTTGCATTGCCTCCGCTATTGTGTATGTGTTGTGACGGCTCACTTTGAGGCTCACTGCAGTTGGATGTTTCTTATCTCAAAGCTCTGTGGGACTCAGAGTAACTTCTCTCCTAAAGTTAAGGGACACGTCTGTTCTCTTTGAGCTATTTTCAAAGAGGCAGTTTTTTGTGTGTTAATGACTCAACCAGGAGAATTCCATGCCCATCTAAGTTGAATAGGCAGCCACTTAATAGTTTCTCCATCTGGAACCTTGACCACCCCACATACTGTATCCCAGCACATGTGGTACTCCGCTGGTCAAGTTAACTCACAGTGGATAGAGACAGGAAGTAGGCAAAATGGAAGCCAGTACTTTAAAACCTAGCACTCTTAATAAATGTAGATGTAAATGCTTTCTAAGTTAACTTCTTTTTCGAGCTAGGCAAGCTAGTTATCTTAAAGGATAGGACAGTCTATCTTAATTCAACCCTCACACGGCATATGTATGTTGAAAGAGCAATGAGTCGCTGTAATTATTCCTCCTCTCCATAACAGCTGTGAACGTTAATCAAGTGGGTATCCTTGTTCTGGGAGTCCCATGTGGGTTTATTACAGGTGTTTGATTCCCGTCAACAAACCTACATGGGCTACCTGGAGGAGTGGCTCCACCACGGCTCAGCAGAAACGCTGTAGTATAAAATTCCATCTTTGTGTTTCCACAGACAAGTGTAGTGCAGTGCAGTCTCGCTATAAAATAATCTCTTCATGGTCAGTATAGACAGATGAGTAATGATTACGGCCTTTTTGTAACGTACATATCGGTGTACATATGAGTGTTGAGACAGACTTAGCCACTTACCAATTCTACCAGTATTGTGACTATTTCTTTGCTATTAAAAAATAACTTGCATATCTACAGTTATAGTGATACATGTCAAAGAACTAGTTTCAACCTGCCTTTATGATTGGTTCAGTGAAGGAAATATTAGATCCTTTGGCTAAATCCACTGTGTTTTAACTTTAACATTAGTGAAATGGGCTAGGTTACTGCCCAAGACTACAGAAGTGATAATCCTAAAAACTGATGACTATACAAGAAGTCGCTGCATTCAGAGTTACTGCTTTGACATTCATGTTAGCCAGATAGCTAACTAGTACTCTAAAATCTAGTGGCTCTTTGGCCCAACCAATGATAACACGTCTACAAAAAGTAGTTCTGAAACTTCTCTGCATGTCAGTGTCATGCTTCTTCCGCTGAGTGGAGAACCACTTCAGCCAAACGCTCCAGTGTGAAGAACTCGGCAGTATTATCATTGCCTTGAGTTGCCTACTCTCTTAATGAGGGCATAGATGTTTGAGTGTTTAATGAAAGGCCTTACTGTCCTCCATCACAAACCACTGTCTTATTGTCATTTCACCACTTTATTATTTTACTGTTGACAGGTTACCCCAATGTCAATATAAAGTCAAGATTGTTTCTTTAGAATGAAAGATTGTTGAGGTACTTTTAAAGAGTGTGATTAAGATCTATTGAGATTTTCATAATTATTTGGTCTCAAACATGAACTGAATTGATGTTTGATATGACCATAAACAACAGAAAATCTCGGTGGAAGGTTTGTATGCTGCATTTGTATTGCAGTTATTTCAGTCTGTTGTAATTGTTCTGATGCGTTTGTGTTCTAGGCCAAATACCTTTTCTTTATATTAGCCTACTTCTAACAGGCCCATCTTTATGGTTTTGCACTACTTTGATCTTGTCACTTCCTGTATGTTACCGACTAGTTACATGTTACAATGTTGGTGTAAATATGAGTGAACTTCATTATGTATCCTTTCTTTGCATAGGTTGTAGTTTAGCTCTGCATGTTTCTTCAAGGCAGAGCCACACTGAAAGGCAGTGTGTTAGTGGAGCCAAAAGATATCTCAAACATATTGCTATGGGATTTGGTTTGGGAATTCATGGTCCCCAGGGGGTGTTGCTATTCATTTAAGTGACCTTTGACCTTTTGTTTAACACTGCCATCAGGTCAAAATGTCCTGTTAGCCAACACTGTGTTTGTTTTTTGGGTTGGCATTCTTCTGCAAGTAAATGTGGCGGCCAGTGTAGTAAATGATTTTAACATATGATATCTTAAAATAAGGCAGGATGCCCAGCTACCAGAAGTCTTAAAATGAGATTAAAAGGCCAATGTCAAGGAATTTCCTGTTTCTTGATAACACACAGGCAAGATCTAAATGCTATCTGACACAACGTATGACCTTCAAGTTGACAGGCATGTGTGTTCACTACGGCTGCACAATATAAGGAAAATACTGTATGTGGAATGGGATAGTGTTGTTGAATATGGCTAACGATATTACTTGCGATAAATAAACAGATATTCAAGTGTTCTCAGTTCCGCTGCTTTCAGTATTCTGCTAAAATACAACAAACTGCTTGTTGAATTTAAAACAAATGAAAGAAAATCATTACCAACATTCTTTTATTGAACAAATTGAACATTGAGTTGACTATAAAAGGCAGCACAAAAGAAAAGTGACAGATATATTTTAAAGTGCGGTAGTCTACTGATATTTTCTTTCAACTAACACAATAAATCTGAGTCTCTTTCCCGATATGTCGCAACCTTTCACAATGTGTTTATTGCACCACTTGAAATCACAATGACAATTAAAAAAAAGCAATATATTGTGCAGCCCTAGTGTTAACCACTCTCCAGACTCTTACTCCGGATTTCCACTGAATGCAGAACGTCTGCGGACCGGCTCCGCTGCGGAACGGCTGCGTGCTCCGCCGTCCGTCAATACCCACCAGGTCCGGATTTGTTGCGGCACGGCTGCGGCCATGACTGACAGCTGTAGTCACGAGGACCCACGAGATCTCACGAATTCACGTAGAATAGAACCACAAAACCACCAGCAGTTAGTTTCATCCAGAGGAGTAGAGGGGAAACTACTCTGAGCTGTGTTTTCAAGGTGTAGTGCAGGGAAACATGATCCGGCGTGAGCACGGGTGTATTTTATTTTGAAAATTAACCGGATATTTATTTTGTTTCTGTGCTCGACTTCCTGTCCCACACTATCTGCCGTGTGCTGAACAGCTGCGGAGCTCTCCGGCCTCCGGCAAAAATAGAAGCTCTGCTTATCTCCTCTGGAGGGCTAGGACCGCCGGAGCTGGGACGGAGTCAGAACGCAGCCGTTCTGCAGTCAGTGGAAATACACACATTGACTTTAATGGAAACCTAATGACTCCGCCGACGTTCCGGAGCCGTTCCGCATCCAGTGGAAATTGGGGGTTAGTGTGGTTTATGCATAGTGTGCATTGTTATTTTGAGCGTGTTAGCATTTAGCTCAAGCTCGCTGTGCGTAAGTACAGCCTCAGAGTAGATGCTTAGTCATGTTTCTAGCTACAGTAAGAAATCCTGTGTTAAGATGCCTTATCTATACATTAGGTGCAGAAATGTCTTACAAGCCACAGCCATACTGTAGTTTTTAAAGTATTCTCGGCTGACCCTCCAAATTATAAAATACTCATGTTAATTGGAAAAAGGAAGTCCTTGTGACAATTTCTTTACTAAATATCAAGACCACTGTTCCTTCTTTGGACTTAAGGTTTGCGTTTTTTTTGCTGACATGTACTCCAATAGACTGGTTCTTTGGCTCCACCCACTCCGCTCACACCAACCAGCGACAGTATTTCTGCCTGTGAAAAGTATTTGTGGAAAACACTCGTCTACCTTTTTGCACACAAGACTAGAATCCAAAATCCAGAGCATGTGTTCCACTGCAGGTCAGTGGGTGAGACTGAGAGAGTGAGTGAGAGTGTTTTTGTAAAGCCTTTACCACGGATGTATTTTTGTGTTGTTCCAATAACAATAAACCCTTTCTGCATTGTCAATTGTTTGACTTGTTTTATTTATTGTTGAATTGCTAGCATATGGCAGAGTTAATGTATGCGTCTGTTTTGTAACCAAACCAATGCTTTAGTAGTTCTAGTAGTGAAGTTAATGACAACATTCAGATCAGTCAGATTTATATAAGAGCCTGTTTCCCACATCCTCCTGGGAACTGCCTCTCTGTAGCAGGTAAAGCAGGGTGTGTGTGTGTGTGTGTGTGTGTGTGTGTGTGTGTGTGTGTGTGTGTGTGTGTGTGTGTGTGTGTGTGTGTTTATTGCTCCAAGTTAACTGTGTTTCTTGGTCACTAGATCATTATACCCATAGGATAGGAATGTTTTTTTTACATAAAAAAAATAGCTAAACAGGAAACCACATATCAGTACCTTGTAGGTTTAAATATGAAGAATATGGGGAATGTTAATATTTGTTGACCTGTATTTTGTGTATTAAGTCCCTTTTTCAGTTTTGAGGCATACATTTCTATCTGCAGCAGGTATGCCTACCTGAATGTTTTTCTTACATTGCACACTGTTAGAAAAGTATGCTTACTATAATTATGCTTCATTTTAGTGTTAAACTATTTGCATGAAGACTGTGTGCAACTATTTCTGTTTCCCATGTAATAATCATGAGAGCCACTGACCTTGCGAAAAGCACAGGATGCCCTGAAGGCAGAGTGCATGTGGAGAAGATGCTGAGCCTGACCAGAGATAAGAAGAAAGCTACTGATTGGTAGACTGACAAACCAGACCCACATCTAGATGTTGGGTCTGGGAACTCCCCATTGGCAGGGCTCAATCCAAGGTGTGGGATAAACGGTTGTCTTTCAAATTCCCTCTGCACTCATAGCCAACCAGAGCAACGCTAGTTGATAGATTAAACTTTTGCCATATCCGGTCGGCAAAACTCCGAATACATCTTCCTTTTTTAAGAATGACTTCAGTGCCGCTCTTTGTTCTTTTCTCAAAGAAAAGCTGAACTCCAAGTCTTCCAGAGTCGTGGCCAAAGCCGATTCCAAAGACCGCTGTTCGCCAGCAGCAGCAGCCATCTTCCTTGTTTTAAAGTAGCCATCATTATGTTAAGCCCGCCCACCAAATCTATACACCATGTGATTGGCCTGACCAGAATTTGGTTTTCCCAGCTTGCAAGCCAACGGAGATTTGCTAGACGACCCTGGCTGCAAATTACATTTGCTGCCGCTAGGGTGGTCTAGATTTCTAGGCTAACTGATTGGGACTATCCTCCCCAACTCCTTTAAAAGCCACTGTTGAGACCACTCGTCAGTCATTTTCTGTTCTTACACTGAGTGCTGTAAACTGACTCTGCTTGCGCAAGTAAAATAAGCTTAAAGAAACAACTCCAGTGATTTTGTCTATTCTTTGATAATTAAGTATGCCAACACACACAAAGGGTGATAGAAAGTAAAAATTTAAAAAGTAGATAAGATAATAATGATGAAAATCAATAAGTTGTATTTAGCCTGAATCGGAACTAGGAGCTTATTTTGATGTTTGATACACAACACAAATGTTTACAAAATAAATAACATTTTGTAAATTATAGCCTAATTATTAAAACTTACACTAAGCTTAGCTGTTTACAAAACTTTTTCTACATCACTGTTCGAAATATTAAAAATCCAAAGTTGTGAAATGTGTCTAAACACAAGACAATAATAATCTGAATATTTTTGAGTAAAACTAGAAACTATATATATATATATATATATATATCAATAGGCCTACATAAATAAACAAGATTGAAGATGAATCTTGATGAAGCATCATTATACTTTTCACTAAAGAATTAGTCCCAATGAGAACTGTTAATATTGTGGTGATTTAAGTCCATTGCATTGTATTGGTCGTAATGTACAGTACCTGGACAAATAAACCAAAAGTAGAAGAGGATTAGATTAGGGCCACGTGAAAAATGTATTTAAGTTTAAAGTCAGAATTCTGAGAATTAAAAAACAAAACAAATTACTTACTCAGATTTCTTACTTCAAAAATAAACAAAACTCAACATTCTGACTTTAAACTCAGAACTATTGTAACTAATTGTTTCACATATGCCTCTAATCTTCCGTACTATAGGCTATGTTATATGAGAGAGATCATACAGCCTATGTTATTTGGGAGAACTGACCTTTATAAAATATATTTATTTAGTCCGTGGTGGTTTCTGCCAGTTCACAGTGACTGACCTGGAAGATAAACGTGTTTGACCATTAACTTTAGTGTTAATGTTTGAGCCCCGCGGAAGACCGAGACACACGGAGACACCGCTGCCTTCAGCCCGGACCGAGCGCTCTGTCTACCGCACAGCTGGTAACCACCTCCACGCTGTTTTTAGAACCATAAAACACAAGTTGTGCATGATTAGTAAGTGGATGCAGGGCATGTGTGGCAGATTTAAGAGAAAGATCAGGAAGTTGCAGCACAGTTAACGCTAGGTCGATCAGTTCCGTGACTGACGGCTTCTCTTCCGTCTGTAACATGTCTGTCTTGTTGAATAGAACTCTGCAGCTGAACTCGGCGGACTGGACCGACCATGGAGATTTCATTTGTAGGGAAACGAGCTCTAGTCACCGGAGCAGGAAAAGGTAAAGGCTACACTTACCACAAATACACACACACACACACACACACACACACACACACACACACACACACACACACACACACACACACACACACACACACACACACACACACACGAGGTTTTCAGTACGTGCACTGACACCACCAGGCTACTTTAAAAAGTCCCATCGTCTTCAGCCCTGCCTCAGGACACACACTATGGAGGACGGAACATGACTTAAGTCTCAATAAATATATCATTAAATAAATGCATAAATAAAGGTTTAAATAAATAGAGGAACAAATAAATAAATACAGGAATATATAAATAAATGCCGAAATACATATACAAATAAATAAAAGAATACATAAAAGAATAAATAAATTATTTAATGCTTTAAATTTATTTCTACATTTATGTCCACCTACATTTATTTCTTTCTGTATTTCTGTGTCCATAATTAGTTTAACTGTTAACTGTGTATATATATATATATATATATATATATATATATATATATATATATATATATATATATATATATATATATATATTTATCTATCTTTAACTTTGTCTTCCCCTAAAAGAAATGTGTAGGTAGGTAAGGGGGACTGATGGGGTCTGGGCAGTGAGAGGGTGATTGGGCACACAGACTGATAATCTGTAATGTCTCCAGAGTGAGATCTTTCATGCAGAATACATTGGACATTACAATATATGCATTGTTATCCTTTCTGTTTTATTGGAACTAATGTATTGAATACATTGTTCTTAAAAATATACTGTCATACAGGAAAAAACATATTTATAAGAACATGTTTTTCTTTAGTTTTGATAAGTATAGCCTAATGTTTGATATTTGTTATATTTCTACATGACTCCAGAAAAGAATCAGATGTGTTTGCTAATGATTTTTAGTAATGACTACTAATGTAAACTTGATTCGTCTACTGCATCAACCTAGCTCTGTGATAATACAACTTGACCTGTTAAGTTGTACCTTGTGTAAAAACTTAAACGCTTTAAAGGGTAACTAGCGTTTTTTTCAACCTGGCCTATTTTCCTATGTTTTGTGTCTAAGTGACTGATAGGAACAACAATCTTTGACATTGGTCCAGTATTAAGAGAGATCGCTGCAGTCGGCAGTGGAGAAACAAGCTACAATGTAAGTTAATAGGACAATAGTCCAGCTTGTATTTACCTTCACAAAAGTGCTTGTTTTGCCACTAACAGACTCAGATTAATATTCTAAGTGTCTGACAACATTATGGAAAGGATCCCTTCAGAGATAGACCTATAAAACCTCTTTAAGACCTTTCTGTTTAACCCGAAACAGCTCTGAGGTCGTTAGCGCTAAACCCACCAGACTCCATTTAAAAAAACAATACTTTTAGTATAGAGTATAGAGCCAACATATTTTTACATGTAAATCGGTAAACTATGTGTTTATTTCAACCAAAACTAGAGTTGTGATGGTTGGAAAAGTGGAAAGACGACCTAAAACGGCTTTTCATAGTTTTATTTTGTTTCTGTCGACTTTAAATGAAGTGTATTTTACGATGACAAAATTACTGTTATCTACATAACGCAAATTTGCTGATGTTTTTATGTTAAAAAAAATCTAGGAAGGTTGACCTCCTTAGAAATCCTTTCCATAATGAAATCCTTTCCATAATGCAGACACTAAGAATAATAATCTGAGCCTGACAGCGGCAAAACGAGCACTTTTGTGAAGGTAAAAAAACAAGCTGGACAATTGTCCTATTAACTTACATTGTAGCTTGTTTCGCCACTGCCGACTGACACAAACACATAGGAAAATAGGCCAGGTTGAAAAAAACGGAAGTTACACTTTAAGGCAACGGGTTTCCATGCAAATATCTAGTAAAGTAAACTAATTTGGGATAACAGTGCGGTGTCTTCGGGTTCATCATGAGCCTATAAACTTATGCAGTCAAACATTGTTTAAACCACAAATCTTTATTTTAATTCTAGTGAACATTTCTAAAGATATCAAATATGTCAGACTGAATTGAAATGATGCACAGGACATCTAGAATATTTTCTGTTGATGGAATAGTGCAGCACTGCAGCCATAACAAAATAATGGCTTGGGTTTAAACATTCATTTCACACAATGTAAGTGTCACATACAGCTTTGTTCCGATTTGATTGACTTTATTATCCTCCTCTGTGGAAATGTGTCTTTGGCTTCTTAATGTACATAACACAGCACACCATTAAACACCTACAGAATGTATGGTATACAATAGCAGCAAAGTAAGCTTTAGCAGACTGCATAGCATACAAACAACATGTGGAGAAGTGTCTGGGAAAAAATGATCAAATGTGGGATTCCAGAAGTTAGAAATCTACAACGTAAAGAGAATCAACCAGTTTGAGCCCTATTAGGAGAGGAAATCACAAAAAAACTATAAAAATAAATGTGGTGACATCACATGTGACTTGAGCGAAGAGGGATACATTGAACACTGAATTCAGTTCAGTTCAGTTGATTTAAGAAGGGGGCAGTGCAAATTAATAAAACGCATCATTATATATGGGTTAAAGTGTCTATATGTAACTTTCAGTTAGTGTTGATTCTAGCGGGCCCTTGGACTAAAGCTGTAGTGTTTTTACCACACCTGCTGTTGTAAAGATCTTTTCTTTACAGTGCTGTATCGCCCACTATAGATTACTGAGTTAGTGTTACTGGGAGGTCATATAGTCGCAATGAATGTTTTGCTCAGACAGAAAATCATTAACTTACAATAAGATAATACGTTACAGATGCATTGTTGCATTTCAAGTGTTGCATACGGTAACATAAGGCTGTTTTATGCTTCTGCGTCAACTCCACGCTGTCGCTCCTACGGCGTTGTGACCCTTTCGGAGTTCTGCATCGGGGTTGAACGCATTTCTTTGCATCGCGGTGAGCGCTAGGGGGTGATAGTCTGTTTTGGTTTCCGACAATTTCCGACAATGGCGAGCAAAAGAGAGAGAGCCAGTTTATGTCATGTTAGCAAGCAAACTTTAGCACAACTGCCCACAAAGTACTGCTTGCTGGCGAAGTGCTAATTTCAAAACGTTACTGACATATAGACACTTTACAAACAGATAACCCCGTCATTGTAACCTCGACGCAAAGTTACACATTTTTGGAGGTGCACGTTGAGCCACGGCGGAGAGCTCGGAGGGGGGTTCACAGCAACGCAGAGGGGTCTGCGGGGGTACGCCGTCGATTTGACGCAGAAGCATAAATCAGCCTTTAGCCTACTTTGGATGTATCGGGAGCTAAACCGGGTATCACTGTCACTCTGTCACGGGCCAAAGCATTAAGAACAACCAACTTAATAATAACTTATATTTATATAGCGCATTTCATGAAACCCAAGGACACTTTACACAGGTACAGATGGACAAGAGAAAAGAAAATGGTAGGTCAACACAAACACGGACTGAAAGGAATAAAACGTCCGCGCTAAATGGAAGGGGGACTTGATTTAAAGGACAATTCCGGCGCAAAACGAGAACGACAGAGTGGGTACACATCTGTTATTAACCCCTAGGTTCATTTTGTGCCGGAATTGTCCTTTAATGTAGGATACTGACTAACGCTTCAACCTCAACATCACGCATTGTAAATTTATTGTATAATGGAAATAGACATATTACATACCTGAGGGCCAATTCGGAGATGATTTTGAATCATTTACAATCCAATAATTTTCTCCTGTTGAAAGCCTGACCAAATCAGGTTTTCCCCTGTGGTCTTCCACTCTCCCTTTTAGCTTCTAGTTGTTGTTCGTTTAATTTCCTTCTTCCCTGTGATGGTCCTGCCCCAGTATCAGCCATAACTACAGCAGATAACTTCTAAAATAACATAAAAATGCAATTAGGCCTATATAAAGACATCTCCTGCTACCTTTTACCTGGCTGGATACACTAACAAAGGCTTTTCCATTGTAACGCCGTAAATCTTTTTGTGACTTTGCGGGAAAAATTTGACCCGGGCAGAGGTATTAATAAAAACTATATATAACTAGCGTTCTTTACACTATTAGTTAAAAAAAGGCTTTTTAAAACACAAAGAAACAAAAAAGGACGACAACACAAGCAAAGCAGAACAGACAGCACAGAAGCAAAAAGATTAGCAACAAAACAAATAAAAAGCAGAACTTAGAATGAAAACTTTTGAAGTATTTTGATAAGTGCAGTGCTGATAAGGACATGTTTTAGTTTCTAATGTTTTGCTACTCATTTCAATATGATGCCTGCTCAGTTTCAGTAGCCTAACAGTACAACAACAAATCTTTTTGATACCAAAAAAATACAAAATGTTTTTCTACAAAACCCTTTTTTAACAATTCAACAAAAGAAATCCAAAGTTTTCAAATGTATCCAAACACAAGCAGCCATACAAGACGTTTGGCAAATAAAATACTCTAGTCTAAAATTGGCTACATTTTTATTTTAATAATCGTTTCAATAAATACATAAACAATTCAGTGTCAACTTTCAATCCTTAGTTTGTGATGCTTGGTGTTACAGGCACACTTTGGTCTGAAAAACAAGTGGCAAGGCTGTAATTATGATTTGATAAAATCTTGGTGATTCAAACAAAACGAAAACCATTTTTATTACTTATCACAATCTCATAGAGAATGTGTCATTTTTAAAACTGATGACTTGTTCATGGTGAGGAGTTAGATAACACACTTACATAACACTTCAAGGCTGCCATACAAACATAGTGAATGACAATATAATAAAACACAGTTGTAGTGATATAAAATATGTCCTTCAAAGTTATAAATGTGGAAAATACTGTACACTAAGAAACACTCAAACTGTCCTTACGTTTGCTTACAACTACATTACAGTGTGTTATCAACCATTTATCAAATATTTGTACTTATAGGCGTAATTTACAGGGTGGATGGGGGACTTACAACCCCCCCAGTAATCAAAACTGGCCAGGGCAACCCACCCCAAAAAGCTAATATAATTTCCTTTACATAAAGACATTTGCACCATAAATGGATGCAGAAAAGGCACAAATTGATGCAGAGAAATTCACCAGAATGCAGAAAATGAAGTGTTTGACATTCAAAATTTCAATTTTGCTCAAAAGTGGACATCTCAACCCCCCACCCCAAAATGTTGAACCCAAAGTTACGCCCTTGTTTGTACTACTATAAATGCTTACTGGGACTTAAATCAAAGTGTTACCGTTAAAACATTACCTGATGAAAGCTGGGGGTGATAAAACTGAATGTCAATTTAAAAAATCATATGAAAACTGTAATGACATTGCATGTGAACTTTGGGAGACTGATCCAGGCATGTGATGAATTTGCACGTACCCTCAAAGAGTCTCGTCAGTTGCTACACAGTGAGAAAATGGAATAGAAAAAAAGCTTTGTTCATGTAGCGCAGTGTGGAAAGCCTGAGACATGCGTGGAATGTGTGTGTGTGTGTGTGTGTGTGTGTGTGTGTGTGTGTGTGTGTGTGTGTGTGTGTGTGTGTGTGTGTGTGTGTGTGTGTGTGTGTGTGTGTGTGTGTGTGTGTCAGCGTCAGCTCTGGTGTCACGGCAGCAGCTCCACTCTGTAATAAGTCTTTGTGTTTATGGATGCTTTGTGTCTCAGGGATCGGCCGGGCCACGGCTCTGGCTCTGGCACGCTGCGGGGCAAAGGTCACAGCGCTCACACGCACGCAGGATGACCTCAACAGTCTGGTGCAAGAGGTACTCCGCTTACTTTGACTTAAAGTTCTATGTGATGGATGGTAGAGAGGGGAGAGATTTTCAAAGAAAAAAGAAAGAACATTCCCGCACACACTTGTCGTTTCAGTCACAAGGACCTTTTCAATTTGGAGGGCGTTTGGTATTTTCAGAATCAGCATCAGAATCAGAAAGCTGGTATTGCCACAGTAGTGGGACTACATTGAATTTGCCTTGGTGATTGGGTGCATACATACAAACAATCAATTAATCAATCAACCAATTTTAGGGGTTCTCTCTGTGTGTGATCATGGACCAGTCTTGTATAAAGTACTACTTGCTTAGTACTAAAGCAATACTTGAGTAAAAGTGCAAGTATCTTATAAGAAAATGCCTTTGGTAGTAGTTAAAGTCACCTTTTGGAGTATTACTTTAGTAAAAGTGTTAAAGTATCTGATATTTTCTGTACTTAAGTATCAAAAGTGATTTTCAGATATTAAATGTACTTAATAATTAGAAGTAAAAGTAAAAAAAAACTTTGATTATGAACTTTATGGTGGCTTCCTTATAGTAAAGCATGATATTCAGGGTTTCCACTCCTTCTTAACCATTAAATTCAAAGTCTTTTCCAGGACTTTCTAGGCACAGTCTCCCCAAGTTAAAGGACCAAACACTGCATATGTTGAGAGAGCTGACATCAACAAAGAGAAAAACAGAAACACCTTTTTTTGTGAAGAACAATCTTTTACTCCAATGTACAAAACATTTATTGCAAATACGGCCACAGGTGTGTAATGTTATAGATGGATAGATGGATAGATAGATGGATAGATGGATGGATGGATGGATGGATAGAGAGATAGATAGATGGATGGATGGACATTATTATTCCCAAACTGGGAAATTACTATGTTCTACTACTACTATCTTCATTAGCACCCCATTCACTGCTGTCGTCTGGGTGATCATCATCTGTTACCATGGCGACAGAGCCTGCAACAGGCGCTTCCATGGCGCTATCGTTATTATGCTTCCTCCTCTTCTTCTTTGGTTTTGGCCTATGGTTTTGGCACTTGGAAACAGGCATTATGTCGCCAGCTGGAATGGAGCGTGCATTAACTTGCAATCTAGGAGCAATGATTCACCAAACAGCTTTTTTGCAGTCTAACAAATTTCTTCTGATTTGATTTTGTAGTAACGAGTAATGAGGATGCTTATGGGAAATGTATTGTGAAATGTACAGTAGTGAAGTGAAAGTTTCCAGAAATATCAATAACGTAAGATAATATTTGTACTTTGTTACATTACAACACTGTCATGGACACCTCCAAAAACAGCTGTGGCTCATCATGTCATCATGATTTGTATATCTGAAGTCTCTTTTATATAGACCTTAGTGGTCCCCTAATACTGTATCTGAAGTCTCTTTATATAGACCTTAGTGGTCTCCTAATACTGTATCTGAAGTCTCTTTTATATAGACCTTAGTGGTCCCCTAATACTGTATCTGAAGTCTCTTTTATATAGACCTTAGTGGTCCCCTAATACTGTATCTGAAGTCTCTTTTATATAGACCTTAGTGGTCCCCTAATACTGTATCTGAAGTCTCTTTCCCTAAATTCAGCCTTGGTGCAGAATTACAGCCACTAGAGCCAGTCCCACAATGAGCTTTCCTTAGGATGTGCCATTTCTGTGTCTGTAGCTTTAAATGCTATTGAGGAGGAGGAGGGGCAAGGTGGAGGGTGGGGGTGTGGCCTTGACCAATTGCCATGCTTTGCTTGTTTTCAAGCCATGATGTCTCTCTCTCTCTCTCATGGGTGGGCCAAATTCTCTGGGCGGGCAAAGCAGAGAAAGGGGAGGTAACCTTTCCCCTTATGACATCATAAAGGGAAGATTCCTGATTGGCCCATCTGAGCTTTCATTTTCTCAAAGGCAGAGCAGGATACCCAGGGCTCGGTTTACACCTATCACCATTTCTAGCCACTGGGGGACCATAGGCAGGCTGGGGGGGAACTCATATTAATGTTAAAAAAACCTCATAAAGTGATATTTTCATGCCATGGGAGCTTTAAAGAGTTGGCTGTGTGAGGGTTAATGAAAACATGAGGCACCATATTTGTTTAGTTTTCAGAATTTATCTATTTTTTTTTTTTTTGCACCAATCTGAAATATCAGAGCTTTCAGAACAATTAAAGCTCCGTCTCCTCCCTCATCTGTTATCTGCGCCAACATGTCTGCTTCTGGCTTCCTCTCACAGTGTGCGTCCATCACCCCGGTGTGTGTGGACCTGGCGGACTGGGGGGCCACGGAGGCGGCCCTGCAGGATGTCGGCCCCATCGATCTGCTGGTGAATAACGCTGCCTGTGCCAATTTGCAGCCATTTCTGGATGTTACACCCGACCAGTTTGAACAGTAAGACAAAACAGGATACTTTAATGATTTCCAGCAGCAAATAGTCATATAATACAACGCAATGTAGAACATTTGAGTCAGAATCAACAATTTCAGGGCGCCATGGTATCTCCCCTGGTTGAGTGTGCGCCCCATGTACTAAGGCTCAGCCCTTAGTACAGTCCGCAGTGGTGCAGGCTAGATTCCAACCTACGGCCCTTTGCTGCATGTTGTCCCCCCTCTCTTTCCCCCCTTTCCTGTCTACAGCTGTAGACAGGAAAACAATTTCAATCAACAATTTGATCATAGGGCAAACTGTTATGTTTATTACGGTATGTGTTCTAAGATGTCTTTCATTCCCAGGTCATTTAATGTGAACGTGAAAGCTGTGCTGCATGTCTCCCAGGTAACGGCTCAAATCCACATCACTACACTTGCATGTCCTGCATTCTTGGCTCCATTTTGTTCTTTGTTTTTTTTCCTTTGGTTGTAATAGATGTTTTGCTGATCTAAACATTAAAGGTGCTGTAGGTAGGATTGTGAAGATCCAAGACTTAACCAAAATTTTTTAACATTGACTTCTCAGTCCCTCCCCCCTTTCTGCTAAAGCCCAAAACGGTCTCCCAAGCCCCTCCCCCCACAAGGGAGAATGAATGTGTGTGCATGAACAGTGATTGACACACAGTTAGACACCCCCGACACTACAGGCTGTAGGTGGAGCCAGAGGAGCCGGATTTATTTTTAAATGACCTGCTTCATGTAGTTCTACTGGAACATAGGGTCAGTTTCAGCAGATATGACAGAAAGTTAGTTTTATAAGTCTTACCTACTGCACCTTTAATATGTAAATATTAGGTGGTAAAGGTGTGTCTGCGCTGCGTTCCGAATGTGCCGCGGGTAGGGCATGAAATTGGCACCCGCCCACCCGCCAAATGCGGGTAACTTTTGTGATTGGTGGGTGAAACTGTCAATCTACCTGCCACGTTGGCGGGTAGCCAATGAGAATTGAGTGATTCAGACACCTAACTATCGGTAAGCAGGGTACGCCGTTGCTTACGGGCCTGGTCTAATCAGGGGCCCGCATCACTGGAAGACATTGATTGACAGCCGGGGCCCCCTATCACATTTTCATTACTCACACAATCCCAGCATCCCACGTGCAGCCACTGACCAAGCGGGAGTGAGAACCATAGACTGTATATAAGAATGGACCAACAGATCCCGTTGCTCTGGACGGAGACCAGTGAAGGCCGTTAGAAGCACTTTTCCAGTGAGCGCTGAGCATTACTGCGCAGCCTCCAACTGAGAGAGACGACGTAAATGTGACGTGACAGCAGAAAGTTGTAAGTCTTCTGGTAGCTGTGCCAAGAGAAATCTCAATCATTCCCAATCTAGCAGAGACGGAGAGCGTAGGTATATGTAAGGAGATAACAT
Organism: Sander lucioperca; assembly: GCF_008315115.2. Taxonomy (NCBI): domain Eukaryota; kingdom Metazoa; phylum Chordata; class Actinopteri; order Perciformes; family Percidae; genus Sander; species Sander lucioperca. Next base: position 28,558,942 of record NC_050194.1, on the reverse strand, counting down.
AGACACAGGCTAATTATTGATCACTAAAATGATAGTTAACATTAGTAATTAAACTTAAACAGCTAATGTGAGACGAAACTGCCTGCACGCTTCTCCTGTACTATACGGTAATTCCTCTACTATGAGACAGTAAGTCTCGTGGTTATGACCCAATCGTTAGCCTATTTTTATAAAAACGTCTGCTACGGAGCCATAACGTGAGGTACAAGGTAATGGAGCCTTTTATACATTGTCGTGTTTCTTTAGAAATAAACAATGGACAAATAGAGTCTTTAAACGCTTCAGATGTAATATAATAATAACTGACGCGCACACACAATCACACACAAACACACACACACACACACACACACACACACAGACACACACACACACACACACACAATCACACGCAAACACACGCACAGACACACACAATCACACACAAACGCACACGGTGGATGCAGGAAAAAACGCAGATGAGACGTTCAGGATGACCTAAATTGAGGACAGCTACTCTCGTTATTGTAAGTGCAATGATAAGTTAAAGTCCAATAAGTACTTTATCAAACCGTATGAATGTGTGTCCCAGGCCAGGATAGGAAATTAACTAACAATGTAAAGATTAACAAGCCAATGACAACGACAGATATGTTCATATTTGATTCATTCAATATTATGATATAATTCTTATTTTGTGTCTTAAATCCACCAGCCTTTTTCATATTTTACCAACATTTGCAGCATCCTGAACCTTTTTGGTAAGGTTCCTAGGAAATCTCAGCCCAGAGTAATGAATTAATAGTAATAAGTATTATTCTCCCCAAAACAAGTTTCCTTTTTATTTATTTTTTTATTTTTAAGAACTATACAAAAATAATTCTTGTGTTATGGTGTGCATTCACCAGTGTTTTGTTGTTGTTGTGGTGCACATAGGCTACTCCTGATTTTGTCAGTCATCTCATCTCTTATATGCAGTGGCGTAACGAGCCAACACCGGGCCCTGCAGGATTATCAAGGCGGGCCCCCCTACTATAGCACGTGATGACGGCGCAATGTCCACGAGTAGCCTACCATCAGTAGGACAGGACAGGATCATAGAGACACAGCAATTCCTGTTTTTCACCTTTATGACACAAAAAAAACTGGCTGGTAAAAAGTCCCTGTGGCAGGTGGATTTAAAAATCCACCTGCCACAGTGGCTGGTGGTCAAAAAAGTTAACTTCATGCCCTGGCCGCGGGCCCCGCGATCAATCACGGCCATTCAAGTCAATGCTTGATATTCCACCAGCTGTGTCACGGCGCGTCCCAGAAGCATGCGTGAAGCGGCTCTCCCCTCCGCAAAAGATACACATCAAATCTATTTTCACGCAAGCCGTGGGGCGTTCAGACAGCCGGGCAGGAAGGGAAACAGCGAGAGTATCCAGTCAGTTTACCAAAACACCCCCCAATGACGTATATGTCTCCTCTACAACACCACGGACAACGAGAGATTAATCTTGGAGGTGGAAAAACATAATACAACATCACAGATCTTGTTTACGCCAGAAAAGAAAAGGCATGGAGCTTAACTGTAGGAGAGCTTGGAGTGGAAGGTAGATACTAGTTTAATAAACACCTGATTTTTCTGTAAAGTTCAAAGTAGAGACAATATAATCTGCAAGTCGGGCAGCAAGACACTCCAGACAATCCTGGTGTGGTATGGCGTGTGGTGGAGGACGGAACAAAACCAGAACACAGCACAAATGTGCCCAGTGGTTAATCGTGGTCAGGTTTGGCTGTCAGGGAAAGCACAGTATGTACAACAGGACTTAAATTCCCTTGTTCTCCTGTAATGGACGAGCAGCGTATCAATGGTTTAATCACACTTTAAAATTAGATTAGATGAGATTAGATTAATTTATTTGCCTTTTCTTGTGTACTTACATAAATAAAGAAATTGAAAGGACTGTTCTCCACCAGTCAATTGCAATGCAACAGGAAAAGACGATCATACAGACGTACGTAAGAATACATAGACTAAAATATATAAAACCAGATCAAAAACATTTAAAAACAGTCGACAATACAGTGTGTTAAAGGGCTGTTGTATGTAGTTAGCAGGGCAGTGGGTTAAAGTGTTATGGTGCTCAACACACAATTTGTAAAGTGTCGATGTGCATTAAAGGTATAGTAAGTGATGTTAATCCAAAACCCTTTTTGTTAAATTCAATGAATATCTTCTCACGGTCACCTAGCTCTGCCTTTAAATAAAATGTATTATTATTATTATTACTATTATTCTCTGTGTGCTGAAAAACCCCGGTGTTAATCCACAGCCCTGGCTGTGTAAATGGAAAACAAACAGAAAGGAGTGCACAAGCCACAAAACACTATTCCAGCCAATTGGCAACAGGCGGGGACAGTTGATGGTAGGGGGAGGAGGAGGGAGGAGGCATATGTGAAGGGGCCGGCCGGCCAGCTGGCCAGTAGTTATCTGTCAGTGAGTCTTACTGCACCTTTAAGTACAGTCCTTTTAGTTCAGCTAATGGCCCGGGTTGGTGTGGTGGGGGAGCATTGACAGGGGGCACAGTCTATGTACAATCCTAACTTCCTGCGGAAAGAAGCTATAGAGCATCCTGCTGGATTTGGTTTCATTTAAATGTCTGCCTCATCTAACTGCTTCTGTCAACTCAAACCGAGCTGTGTCTCTGTGGTCAGATAGTGGCTCGTGGTATGAAGGCCAGGCGATCAGGAGGCTCCATCGTGAACGTGTCCAGCCAGGCCTCACAGTGTGCCCTCAGAGACCACACTGTCTACTGTGAGTAACAGAGGAGCCGCCGTGTGCCAACATTCACCTGGAGCCTCTCCTTGGATTTCAGTTCTTAGATGTGTGTATGAACAGGGCCCAGGTTTTCCTGCTGCAGCCCTGGTGACAGTGAAGTTCCTGTGCTCTTTGTGTCCCTGTCATTGTTCAGGTGCCACTAAAGCAGCCCTGGACATGCTGACTAAAGTGATGGCTCTCGAGCTGGGACCCCACCAGGTACTTTTACGCTTACACAGCATGGCAAATACCTTTTAATAATTTGGACTATATTTTGGCTCAAACATAAAGCTATAGTGCGTAGTTTCTGTCACCCCCATGAGGAATTCCAAGTACTGACAACAAAACTGTTGGCGCGTCCATATGATACAAGCCTTCGGTGACCCCCCCCCCCCCCCCCCCTCCCCCCTCCACACAGTTGCTAGTAGCCAAGGAGGACAAGGGAGGATTAAAAAAACATGATGGACTCTTCAGATGAGGTCAGCTTTATATTCAGGTCATATGGTTGAGCACAGCAGGCTTGTGAAGTGAACTGGTTTAAAAAGAGACAATGTTGTGCCTGTCCCTGTAGTTGCTGGTGCAGGAAGGCCACGTTTTGGGCCGAAACGTGTGCCTGATTCTCACTATTAAACATTTTTTCGGAGCAATTAACTTTTATGCGGACTTTACCTTATTTTGAACATTTCTTTTTTTGTCCTGCACCAGCAACTACATGGATGTGCACAACATTGTCTCTTTTTAAATCAGCACAGCAGGCTACCACCAATAAATCTTTATTATTATGTATTTATTTTACTGTAATGTTTGTTTGTAATGAGTTATTTTGTCACTAAATCTCTACTATTTTTTTTTTATCAGGGAGCCAAGGGTTCTCATGCAAATGCACCTTTCTATACATCTTTTCAAGCATCTTCAATGCTTATAACGTCATTGCTACCCTGCACTTTCATTCATTCATGTGTTGCAGCTGCATCCTCATTTGTACTGCACATCTCTTTTAAATGTTCTATTCATTTTTTTCATTTCATTCTTTTTATTTTAGTATGCATATTATAGTACATATAGGTCTACATGTATGTTGTTATGTATACAGAGCCTCTTGGGGACAACATTTTCCCTCTAGATGAAGAGTTTCATATTGTCTGTCTGTGTTAATCAGTTACTTCATTAATATATTTGCTAAACTGTACAATGCTTTTTTAATGTTTAGATGTGTTCTTGAATGAAGTTCCAGTGTTGTGTTCTGGTCAGATCCGTGTGAACAGTGTGAACCCCACAGTGGTGATGACTGAGATGGGTCGTCTGGGCTGGAGTGACCCTGAAAAAGCCAAGACCATGACGTCCCGCATCCCTCTAGGCCGCTTCGCAGGTCAGACACTACAGGCTGCATATATACAGTGCATCATGTTGACACCACGTACATCAGGAGGCTGATCTCAGGAGATTGTGGTCATTTGGGGCAAATACACAGATTCTCTTATGATTCTCCCATTCTGTAATACAGTGACATGCCATTTCAGATCAATGTTGATATAGTCTTGCATTGCCAGATTGTCTGGCTAGTCCACACAACATTCCTGGATGGGAGAAAATGGACGCAATGACGGTGCCTCTGCAAAATAGCCTCGGGAAGGAAGATGTTTTGGTGAAACGTGTGCATGTAGGGAGGGGTGCTCTGGGATTAAAATGGCTGTCGTGTGTAATGAGAATGTTAACCCTCCTGTTGTCCTTGGGTCACATTTGACCCATTTTGAAAAAGTTTCTATATCAGAAATTTGTTTTTTTTTTCCAACCAAATTGTCAAAAAGAAATAACGTGGAGGGTTCCATACAACCATTACTCTTCCATGGTAAAATAAATGATCAGTTCACTACTTTCATTTAGTTTGGGTGTTTTATACAATTTCTTTATAGCATTTGAAGAAAATATTTGATAAAAGATGTGAAAAAAAGCATCAAAAACGTGGAGAAAAAACAACGAAAAATTAATTTTAAATTTTGACCCAAAAGAACAAAAGAATGCATGGTCGACGGGAAGACAATACAAGCGTTGATCAAAAGAAGATAAATGTGATTTGATTGGCGGTTCTAGCTGGGAGGATGTTTCCGAACAGACCTGGAGTTTAGAAAACGGAAAGTGATCCTTTAAATGAAACGTCGTTGATATAGATTACTGTTGATACAACGCTCTTTCTGTACAGCTTGAAAATAATCCGTGGTACCTATCCCCATCCATTATCTATACCAGCTGGAGCCTATCCCAGCATGCATTGAGTGAAAGATCACCAGTCCATCTGGTTACTACATATCTTAAGCATAGTTCAACATTTTGGTGGGAAAAACTTTGCTTTCTCTCTCAGAGTGAGATGAGAAGATGGATATAAATCTCAAAATATTGTTTTCAGGATTTTACATGGAGCTGCTCCCAGCTCCTGCCTGTACAGTTACAACCACTTTATGATGACGGGGGGAGCCCATAGTCATATCACCAGAGCCAGTGCAGCAAATCTTTATACCTTAAGTGGAAGATGGGTAAGGAATAGTTTCTGTGTGCTGGTGCCATGGCATGGGATAGGGATGGGAAGCCTATCCCATCCCCCCCTCCTGTGCATACCAGGGTACGTAAAAGGAGGCGGTTTATTCAGATTCAGGAATGTGGATTCAGGAATGTGGATTCACCCTTGCCTGGCCATTCAGTCTATATGTGTTTTGTGGATTTGCATAGGGTTTATTCTGTCCTCTTATAACTGGAGAGAGACCTGTGTTCACATTCTCTGTGTATCTGGGTCAGTGTTGGACTCCACCAAGACTGACTCATCAATTCTGTTCATGGTTTTCATCGACAGTCAGCATCCCAAGGTGCAGCCAACGAGTTCATCTTATTTTTATCTTATCTTATTGTCAGAATGGGTGTAGACAAAATGCCTCTAGTGCTGCAATTATGCAGTGTATACTAGGGTTGCACAATATTGACAAAATGTGATATTGCGATAATGAGCATGAATATTGCGATGTCGATTTTAATTCCGATATTCCTAAACATATATAAAAACACAAAAGTAATGGGAAAAACGCATCAAAATAGATTTACAGAACATCAAAACAACAGGTTTTACACATACGCTGTACCACCATACGGCATGTTTTGCATAGTGCATTAGCTTGAGCAACATCTGTTAGCTTAAATCCAAAGTACCTCCACGCTGGCGAGGAGGCATTACTTTTTAGCTGCTAACATTTTCTCTTCAATCTCTATAGTTTGGTCGTCTCCCTGAGCCACACTCATGTTCTTACTTTTCTCTCTCTTCTTTCCTTTGCTCCACACACTTGCTTCGCAGTTCGGACTATCTTTCTGTCCTTTCGCTTCTTGCTTCTTTCGCTTTCTCTATCTTCCTCTTCACTCATGCTGTCGAAGTGTGCACGTGTGACAGGGCAACTGGCCAATGAAATATGCAGGCTCTGAATTGATCACGAAATAAACGGAATATCGCATGCTCTTCGGGACATTTTCAATATTGATATTGCACAACGTGATATTGCAAAAACGATATTGAGTCGATACATCATGCACCCCTAGTGTATATACACACACTTATGCTATATAGATGTGTTCTAGAGCTTAGATCGGCCCAAAAAATCAAGCCCAAACCTACCCGAGCCCGAGCACGTTGCGTCCGAGACCGGCCTGGCCCGAAACATTAACTGTAATTATGAGCCCGAGCCCGATTTAAACCCAACACTTTTTTAATACGTGGGCCGTTATAACTGACGTTCTCAACTACAATTCCGAGTTGTTTGAACTGCAGAAATCTGTTTAGAATAATGCAACAAGGACGAAGCCTGTAAACTGCGCTGTTAGTTTAGAATGGAACGGATCGCAAATGGATCTGAATGAAGAAACGTAAAAAAAAAGAAACAATGATGAACAACATATTGTTGTCACTGCCCACGACTTGTTTAAATTGCTTCCATACCTCCGACTTTCCTCCACACTTGCTCAAAGGTAATTCTCCTGTTTTTCTTTTTTTCTTTACATCTTCAAGCTCCATGTTGCACTTAAGATACACAATACAGCACAGCAGGCCTGGTGTGATGCGTGCGAGAGGAGGAGACTCCGCGCATGAAGTGCTGCATTTAGTAACTGCAGCCTAAATTTTGTACACATTTGTTACTTTTATATAGCTTATATATACATATTTATAATATTTCTGATTATGGCATAGCTTTCTCCCCACCCAATTAGGCTAAATAGGTAATGGCCCGAGGATAGTGGCGAAAATAACGGCCTCGGGCTTGGGCCGAGAATCTAAACTCTAATGTGTTCCCTAAGCTCTCTGTGTGTCTGTGTGCAGAGGTGGAGGACGTTGTGAACAGTATCCTGTTCCTGCTGAGTGATAAGAGCAACATGACTAATGGAGTCACTCTGCCGGTGGACGGAGGCTTCCTGGCCTGCTGACCAACACCAGCCTCGTCTCAGCACACGTCCCCCATCTGATGGGGGAAAAGAACAAATACTTCCTGTCTTATCACCTCACTGCATTATACAAATAGAGGCCAATGCTATTCAGTAATTAAACTCAGCCACTGCACAACCAACCTCTTACTTTTCTTTCTTTGTGTTTATTTATATGTAATATTGGAGCATGTTTCGTTGCTATTTATGTAAACGATTTTGACTGTTACTGGTATCTACAGAGGGCTTAAAGGTGCAGTAGGTAAGACTTACTTTCTGTCATATCTGCTGAAACTGGCCCTATGTTCCAGTAGAATTACATGAAGCAGGTCATTTAAAAATAAATCCAGTTCCTCTGGCACCATCTACAGCCTGGAGTGGGATTAGCAAAAATCCACAGCTCCCTGTTCAGATGTACCAATCAGGGCCAGGGGGGGTGTCTAACTGCGTGTCAATCACTGCTCAGGCACACGCATTCATTCTCCCTTGTGGGGGGAGGGGCTTAGGAGACCGTTTTGGGCTTTAGCAGAAAAGGGGGAGGGACTGAGAAGTTGTTGATGTTCAAATTTTTTGGCTAAGTCCTGCATCCTCCCAATCCTACCTACAGCACCTTTAACATGAGGTGGTTAGAAACAAGTCTGAGAACTGATGATGTAGGGGTTTATTTAACATACTGCATTACACAGAGGATACAATCATAATGGCTGAGGCACCAGCAGGATTCTGTATTACTATTGCAAAACATGGTATTTAACTGCTAATACTAGGAAAGCAAAAGTAGTCATTATGGCCATGAATAAAATAAGAACAAGTGTTTGCTCTGTAACTAAAGCAGAGGTTACTGAAGATAGAACTCATCACATCCACGGTTTTCATAATCTTGATTTAATTAATATGATTTATAATTTAGTTTGAAGAGCTTATTGGAAGAACACAGAAATACAGCAAACTGTATACTGTGTATGGCAGTGTTTCCCAACCTAGTCAGGACCCCCCCCCCCCAAAAGATGTCACAAATGAAAAGGTTCACACAACAAATAGCAGGGTAGGAGAGACTTAAAAACACATGTTTCTACAAAACTTATGTTTACTTTTTTACTTTTATGTGAGATGCTGTAGACATTGCTTTGTTTGAAGGAAACACAAGCCGAAAAGGTCGGGAACCAGTGTACGTTAGATAGAATTGTAAAAATCCATCCATTACATGTAACCACTTATTAGAGGGTAGTGGGGGGCTGGAGCTGATCCCAGCCGACAATTGTAAAAATGTTCACAATTAACTTTTTGGTGGATTTAAAAAGTAGTGCCCAAAATCAATCTCAGGTTAACCTTGCATGCAGAGATATGGATATTCAGGACTTGCAGCAGCTAATTATTATTTTTGGATTAATCAAGTTCTATTTATTGATAGAGTAAAGTCTGTTACATTGTTCTTTAGTCTCCGGTTATGTCTCTAAATGGCCTGTTGTATAAGGAACAGTCTAAATCACACAAGCAGAAGGAAAGCAGCAAAGCCTCACGTTGGACAAGATGAACCCAGAGAATGTTTGGTCACTTTGCTTATTACTTGGAGTAAGTAATTATCAAAATAGGTATCAATTCATTTTCTGTTGATAAACTTATCAACCAATCAACTAATTGTGTCAGCTCTGTGTATATATTGAACAAAACCTTTTTTAAATTAAGCCATAATCAACCAGTGTAACCCTTGTGTTGTCTTCCCGTCAACCTTGAAAAAAACACTTTTTCCCCCCCCGACATTTTTGGAGCCTTTTTTTCACAGTTTGTTTTTGCTTTTTCCAACGTTTTAAATTGTACATTTTTTCTTCTACACATTTTCAGCACTTATTTCTACGTCCCATATTTTCTGATATAAAACAAAAATTGAAAACGGGTCAATGTGACCCGAAGTCAACACAAGGGTTAAACAGATTAATTAAAACAATACTATAGCATAAGCGCTGCCAAATACTAAAAAACAACAAAGACTTCCTGATAATAAGCTATTTAACATTTACCAGTGTGCTTGTTTGCTCATTTGCATAATTTTTATTTAACCTATAATTTTCTCATTTATTGTATCGTATTTGCCCAGAATTTGATTTAAATTACTGGGCAATAAGTCTGCTTACTTTACTTCAGTTTCTTTCATGTTCTTACATATTATTATGGGTTGAGTGAAGAACAAATCATGACAGAATGCAGAGTACCTTACATATACATTTGTATTTAGTATACAAAAAATTGAAATATTTCACCACACAGATGTGAAGTAATAAAAAATAAGACAAACCGTTGGAACAAGTATACAAGTCATCTTACATTACATACGTACATGGCCAATGCATTTCATACAACCTCTCCTAAGAATTACAGTGTGTCAAATAACCAGAGAACTTCCATGCAATAGTAGATTAGAATGGTTTTGCTGCGTTTTCTCATCTACATTTCAACACCTTAGCTAGGCAGGACCACACAACATGATTCAACCACACAGTTTGCTATGCCAACCAAAGACAGCGTGACAGGGTGGACTGCAGTGCTGCGTCTCACCACACGAGGGAGACAGACACACTGCAGACCTGGAACCATACAGAAATGCATTTCATAAAGGTGCAATCTGCACTGTTTGCCACAATGACAAACCCCACAAAGATTGGCCCCTTTATTGTACACTGTTAGCAACATTTCTAACTTCAACACAAGCGACTATAATCCCTTTAGTTTGAATTGTTTTAGTTTTAAGAGCTAAATATTCCGGTACATGTAGATAGATATTCATAACGCATTCCTTTTTCTAAGGATTATTCTGTACATCACTATATGTCATCAATATCTGTTTTTTTCTTTGTCTTGTCTTGTGTATTACTACAATACAATATGAAATAGTACCAAAAACGGGACACTTAAAAACTTGGCTTAAAACAATACTGTCTTTTATGCACTACCCCAAACTGTGAAACAAAGCTGTCACATGCTCGTCTGCACACACAAACACCAGTGTTCATATACACGCCTGTGACACACTCGCTCACTCGCGCACACACACACGGGAACAGAGACAAGATCTAAACAATGGGATAAATTAAGACAGAATATTTTAAGACCCATGCAAGCTACTCCACCCCCAGAGGCAGAACTCAGGCAGCAAGGTTGTACAGCCCCCATGTTTGGCATGCTTGTCTGTCACATGTTCACAGTTAGATGAAGTTACCCAAAGACACTTGACTAAGATCAGATGTTCGTCCAAGAACACAACTGTGTTCAAGAAACAGATCTTTTTTTTTTCCCACCATAAAACAACTTCAGGTCATTTGACAAAATTATCTTAACTCAAGCTTAACTTAGTCGTTTTTTGAGAAAAGCCAAAAACGTGATGAGCTCAGCGACACTGGAGTTAAAAGTCAACACTTACTTTTGACTGCTATTTCAATGTTATGCTAGGTCTGGAACATGTTCATAGTTTTGTCCATCATTCCTGTCAGTATCAATTACATTGCACACATTAAAATAACTGCTGAGATGTCCGAAAGGGCAAGGAAAACGAGAAGCGAGACAGCCATTAGCCTACGGTTAGCCATGGCCATCTTAACCTCTAAGGTTAAAGGCAACAGAAAGGCCACTGGGCCCCCATTAACCCCCATTCCTTTGACTCTGTCCAATGTTATAGCTTTTCTAAACTAAAACACTACCTGGCCCCAGTTTTAAACAGGGCCCCTCTACAAGACAGGTCTTCAAGATTAAGTACAACTACTGGAGTTGCTTTATAGCCCGTTCTTGTGTTTCTTGACTCATCAGACTTTGTCTTCCTAAATCTAAGCAATTAGTGAGTGCAACATTGTTACTGGTTGGAATGAAGGCTAAAACTACAAAAAGAAGACCCAGGTTGTAATAAAACAGAATTACCTCATCAGAGTTCTCATTTCTTGTAGAAAACCCACATTATTTCCATTTAAGCCACCGTGCTCTATTTGTGAAATGTAGTGAATGCAGGCAGTAGTACTCTGTGTTTACTGTCAGTAGCAACCGATTTCTGTGTGCATGCCAGTAGTATGCATTTGGTCTCCACATGCTGATCTTAGATCAGGAGCTAAGGGTAACTTCAGACCTGAAGGCGTATTCATAGTTTTACTTTCTATCTAGTCAACACTGCATTAATTCAAGCAAGCATGGCTGAAAAAGAAGAGATGTTGCAGTATGAAGACGAGTAATAGAAACCTTTGTCAGCCCTCGTGGCAACTTTGATGTGGTTCTATGAGTACAAAGTAGGTGGACAGTCAATGTCTTTCACAGAGAACCTATGAGCCTATTCAGTAATGGTAAAAAAATTGGATTAAATATTGGTAACAAGACCAATAGACCGCTTTGAAAAAACATCAATATAAAGAAAGCAATCTCAGCAGTGTACACTCACTCTTGCTAGTTTTCTCTCAAATCCTCTCAGAGAAGTAGTGGTTGTTGTTCATGGTGATGTAGTGTAGTGTTTTAGCAATGTTTCCTCCTCAGAACATGGTGCACCTCTTCCCCCTCTTCTTGACGGGCGGAGGGCAGAGCACGGCTCGGATGGCCTCGTCGAATACCGTCTTCAGGCCTCGCTGGGTCAGTGCAGAGCACTCCAGGTACTTCACAGCCCCTGAGGAAGCAAGAGGGGATGATGGGAAAAAGATTTCTTCAGTGTCACACTCAGTGACACTAGTTTCTAGTGTTCAAGTATAGCAAGGCTCAAATGGAGACAGTTAAAAAGAACCAGATGTGTCATCAACCTTAGGGCCTCAGTATGCTTCAAGTGAAGTGTTTGTTGGATCCTTTAACAGCGTCAGAAACTTCCACCCCCCACACCTTTTCGACATCGGAATTGGGGGGATATGACCAACAATAACTCTCCAAATCTGGCAATCTGACAAGCACATGTACTTTACGCAACGATCGGCCTGATGTTTAAGTGGTGCAACACCATGAATGCATTCAAGAAGAGACTGAAAATGTCCACCTTTATCCCCATGACTATGATTTGTTGCATTAAGAGTACAAAGACACACAAAAGGCACAGAGTTTTTTGGAGAAAGATCCGGGAGCTACTGTGATGTAGCCAGAGGACTATTTCAGCAGGCTGTTCACCTGCCTTCAAGTGTGCCCTTTCTTGCTATCGGCTGCCTGAAAGGTTAGCAGAATGCTGTGTTATCCTTTAGAAAATGTTCCAAGGTATATGTAAGATATGTTTGAGGGTTTGAACACAGACAATATCATGAAGGGTTTGGGTTAGAGTTTTTACTTTTATCTTTTATCTGTAGCTAAATAAATGGTAACGAAAGCAGTAGTGGAGTCCGTAGGGACTTGGCTTGGAAACATGTATAGCTCCTGGGCATGTGTGTGTATTTCGGGTCTGTGTGTAATGTGTGTAACAACAGAGTAAAAAATAAATATGTTCCCTTCCCGTGGGATTAATAAAGTATGTCTTCTTCCTATAAATGATTCAAGCTATTGTGTGCTATTTTATATTAATGAACGTCCGTTACATTCAAGCCATTGCCAAATGAGTTGATACAAAGCTCAATAAGACCACCAGCTCCACACAACTCTCTCTGGATTTCTCAGCATGGATATGTTTACAAAATGGTGTAGTCTGGCGATATTGCGGCGATGCTTCTACCGCCCCGGGCCCCATCGCCTAACACTACCACAATGTGAGACTGCTACACGAAAAAAGCGGACAAGCTGAATGTTTACATGAGCAGACGAACCCGTGAATGATTAAACCTGCAACATGTGTTACAGGTTGAGTTTTATAAAAAACTAATTACAAAAAAACCACGAGGCGCTTTAATTATGCCGTATGGTAAAACCGCCTGTGGACGTCGAGTACAAGTACTGCTTTCAAATGTTTAGTAGAAGTAAAAAGAGAGGCACATTATCAGGACAATGTAGGCTATTTGAAGGTGGAGACTTCAACTCTGATATAATGCTGTGTATTTGAATGCATCATGTTTCAATTGTGGTATTTTGTGAGTAGTAGTAGGCTACAATGTGTACAAGTACACAGTAAGTCAGTAGTATAGGCCTACAGTTGCATATTAAGTGCTTTGGGGTCCTTTTGTAAGTTGTTTCGGAGTACAATGGTTCATGGTGCTGCAAGCAGCAGTACAGGAGGCCAAGCAATCAGCCCATTCCAAACAGGCACGCATTGTACTAGTTACCTCGAATTCCTCATGGGGGCGACAGAAATTACGCACTACAGCTTTAAATCTTTATACAAACGTATCCAGTTGTACATGTGGCACACACAGCCTCACCAATCTCTCTTGCCATGGCCAGGCCCTGCGGGTAGGTGATGGGGGAAAGCTTCTTGTCCCGCAGCCTCTCAATGGTGTCCTTGTCATCTCGCAGATCCAGCTTGGTGCCTACCAGGATGATGGGTGTGTTGGGGCAGTGGTGTCTCACCTCAGGGTACCACTAGTGCACCGCACACACAAACACACATGTACATTCGCATATACAAAGGACAAAGCCAGTGAGAGAGGAGAAAGACAACAGTTAGCAGATACAGAAGCAGAGCAACGAACGCCTTTCCACTGTGACATACAACAGACTGTGTGAGTTGTGGAGCTAGAATAAGTTGTTTTAATAGATCTGTCTGATAGAAGCATAAAACATCCTCAGGCAAAGCAGCCTCTATTCACATCACATGATGATAAAATCCTGTCAGACAATAAAGCATACAGACTCTGCAGAGGGAGGTTGGACCTTCGTGAAAGTGTGATTTCATATGAGAGCGTCTCATGATGCTCAGCAGACCAAACCACAGCCGGCCGTCACGCTCCCTCTGTAGAGTGTTTGAACTCGTTCAGACCTCGCCTTACAACATGTCTCCGTACTACATCCCCTGGGGGAATGGGTCCAAGTCCAGACTGTTCTAAGCCAAGGTCTGAACAGGTGGGGGCAGCAGTGTGATAAGCCAGGTGGAGCCATAGATGTGCCTCCTTGTGGTCAGACTCGGCATGGACGGGGTACAAAGGGAGGGGGGGGGGTGGTCAGTCAGCGTACTGACCTTAGCTCGGACGTTCTCGAAGGAGGCCGGACTGACCAGGGAGAAGCATATCAAGAACACATCCTGGGAGAGAACCAGAGAGATGGCTAGTTGAGAGTGAAACGTGTGCGTGTGTGTGTGTGTGTGTGTGTGTGTGTGTGTGTGTGTGTGTGTGTGTGTGTGTGTGTGTGTGTGTGTGTGTGTGTGTGGTGTGGTTTGAATACCGTCTGTGGGTAAGACAGTGGTCTGAGCCTATCGTAGTCCTCCTGTCCTGCTGTATCCCAAAGGCCCAGATTGACTGGTTTCCCATCCACCATCACATTGGCAGAGTAGTTGTCAAAGCTGCAGGAAGACGGATACTACACTGAGTACAATGCAGTTAAGAGAGAGGGTGCATCCACCTAGTTAAATTTGTTTGCATTTTCAAAACTATTTGTTTAGGGAATTGAATACCCAGGATAGAGATAAAGTAAAACCAGAACATCTGGGTTCTGTTCCAAAAGTGAGAAAACCTCATTCCAAATCACAACAGCACTAATTACTGAAAACCAGCCTTCAAACATAACCTTGTTCAGTAGTATTACTACGTCCTGTATATCTAGACAAGGATGACACATTTTTTAAGAAGGGTTTGGTTTAAAGGAAAAACAATTGTTTGCTTATGTACTATTTGACATGCCTTTACTATGCCTTTCTGCATTCTAAATTACATTTCGAGGGAACTCATTGTCTTTGACGAATCACAAATACCTTTCTAATCAAAGCCAGCAAAAGTGGGAGGTGGGAATTTCACCCAGGAGACTGCTGTTCGTGTCCCCCGGCCCACGTACTTAACTTACATACGTAGCTTAAATTATGTAACAAACATACTTATTTTATCCCAAACATAATATTTTTTCTAAACCTAACCAAGTAGTTTTAATTTACATTAGCCACGGGTTTAAAGGAACAGGCCGACTTATTAGGACTTTGTCTTATTCACCATATCCCCAGGGTTAGATAAGTCCATACATACCCTTCTCATCTCCGTGCGTGTCGTAACTCTGTCTGATGCACCCACAGCTAGCCTAGCTTAGCACAGATCCTGGAGGTAACCGGCTCCAACTAGCCTACTGCTCCCAATAAGTGACCAAATAACGCCAACATGTTCCTATTTACATGTTGTGATTTGTAGAGTCACAGGGTGTACAAATAACAAGGTCACTATGATTTTACTATCTAGTAATTGTTGACTCTATTACTCCAACTCTGAGTGAACTCCAGGCGAACTCCCTGCTCCTCACCACGGGGCTTCAGGTGCTGTGAGCAAATCATTCCGCCCAAGTAGCAGAAGAAGCAGTGCTTCTCCTTCTGAGAATATAGTTCCCAGTTTATATACGGTTAGAAGATGGCTGTGTGTCATGTGACCTTGTTATTTGTACACCCTGTGACATATACAAATCACAACATGTAAATAGGAACATGTTGGTGTTATTTTGTCACTTATTGGGAGCAGTAGGCTAGTTGGAACCGGTTACCTCCAGGATCTGTGCTAAGCTAGACTAGATGGAGCCGGTTACCTCCAGGATCTGTGCTAAGCTAGGCTAGATGGAGCCGGTTACCTCCAGGATCTGTGCTAAGCTAGGCTAGATGGAGCCGGTTACCTCCAGGATCTGTGCTAGGCTTAGCTAGTGCTGGGGGCGTCAGACAGAGTTACAACACGCATGGAGATGAGAAGGGTATGTATGGACTTGTCTAACTCTGGGGGTTACTGTGAATAAGCTAAAGTCCCAATAAGTCGGCGTGTTCAACGTCTTAAATCAAGGTCCACTTAGTAGCTTTTCTGGAGCTTTCAAAACACATCTCCTTGTCTTCATCAACAGATGTTTGCTAAGTTGTCATCATTGCCATCAACTTTGGTCAGGTGGTAAAAGTTGGTCTGGTCACATACAGTGCCTCTGGCAACCGTAATCCTGTACGCAACGTGCATACTTTTTTTCTGTGCAACATTGCGACACATCTAATAATAATAATGTACTTTTTGGCACTGTTTCAAGTTGTTTAATGCACCGGTTATTGAGAGAACTTTATTCCTGTCTCCAACTTGTAAGGGAAACATTACAGTGAGCATGTGTATACACAACTGTGAATAACTGGCTTACCGAATCCTCTGGACATTGATTTATTTTTTAGCCTAGAACACATGTCCAAAGGAAGTTAATCCACGCCCCTCAGTGGTTCCTACAGATACTACATTACTACATTATTTTGACAATGTGTGAAAGTAAGGATATTGTGTAAGAACGTGCATGTGTGTTGGCTGGAATTTGAAATGCGTGCAGAAGGCTAATCAGAGTTTTTTAATGTTGTTGTATCGATAACGTTTGTGCCAAAAAACATGAATCAATCTCTCTTTGTCTTGCTTACTCTCTCGCTGAGTAGTTTGCGTATGTGAGCACGTGGGAAGCTAGACGTTGCCAGCGGCGGTTCTTGTGCGTACTATGAAATAGAATCCGGCTGGCGCCACTGACCATAGATATCACACGTGTTGTGACGAGGTCACTGAGACAGAACAACTGAGCCATACTGTTGAAATTTCTGAAAATAGCTAGGAAGTCAACCTTGAGTCAAAACTTAAATTTTTTTAATTTTTTTGTTTAGTTAAATGACTTTTTCTACAGTGAAGAATAACCGTTGTAGCTCAATGTTTATAGGGGAAAATAACCAGTCAGAAAAATCTTATTACAACAATGTTGCTATAAATCAGTCCTGGTCAGTGATATTGCCAAATATGGTCTGAGACATCCAGCGATATTAAATTGATAGCTACCATAGTATAAACACTATGGCAAAATCTCACTCACGGTTATATGTATTGTCGTAGCACTCAACCCTTAATTATGGTATGGCCCTATAACATGAAACCCCAGCTTACATCCAATAAGTGTGAGCACATGTGCAGTGTGTGGTTTACTCACACAGTGGGGATGTATTCACCA
Organism: Sander lucioperca; assembly: GCF_008315115.2. Lineage (NCBI taxonomy): Eukaryota > Metazoa > Chordata > Actinopteri > Perciformes > Percidae > Sander > Sander lucioperca. The sequence continues at coordinate 28,541,706 of NC_050194.1, read as the reverse complement.
GGGAAGGCATTGGTGGTGTAGCTAATCAGCAGACAGGTCTTACCCACCGCCCTGAGGAAGGGGGACAAAAGAGGATAGATGAGTACAAATGTATACAACAGTTCCTTCCTAGTATGTACAAAAACCATAATCTGTGTAGACTGTATCTGAGTCTGTATGTATGTATGTGTCCGCATGAGTGTGGGAAGACAGGCTGCTACTCCCTTTTACTGTGCCACACAGACACTGGCCTACATTCATGTTGCCTGAGGGACACAATAGACCTCTATGATACCCCCTCACACACACACACACACACACACACACACACACACACACACACACACACACACACACACATACACACACACACACACACACACTCACTCACTCACTCACTCACTCACTCACTCACTCACTCACTCGCTCGCTCGCTCGCTCACTCACTCACTAACCTGCCTCTCCTGCTAACATACAGCACACATACCACCCCCTCCCGTCCTATACTGTACTGTACTGTACTGTACTGTACTGTACTGTACTGACACAAGGCGCAGGATGCCACACAGATTGGTGGTGGCATGGAATCGGTATTGGCTGTGTGCTCATGCATGAAGCAATAAGCAATTTTGTGTGCATGTAGACACAGCAAATGGTGGTGACACACAGTGCCAATATGTGTGAGGGTGCCATTAGGCTGATTTGAGGTCAGTGAGTTTCTCTGGTTGGGATTGAGAGCAGACAGAGGATGACAAAATAACAAGAGGGAAGGAGACAAAAGTACAACAAGACTTTATGTTAATGTCTTTATGTCTCTAGCGATTTAGCATTACTTCCAGAGAGTTGGGGGACTTGTGAAAGACAGATTTTACTGAAAAAAAGAATGGACAAAAACGGTGCAGCAGAGACCTTCAGTCCCAATTTTGGGTCGAGCTCCAAAAACACTGGATCCTACACTTCCCACAATGCAACGTGATATTGTATAGCTATTCTTTAAAGTGTGTTCAGATTGAATGCAATGTTATTTCAAAAGCAGTGCAATAGAGTTGTGAAGTGGGAGAAGCAAGTGGACGCAGATTTGCTCTGCGTGGTGCAAATTGAACCAACGAAATATAGGCTACGTGAGTAAAGTGTTTCAACCCAAGGCTTTATGAATCCAGTAGATTGATGTATTATTGGAAAAGGAGAGATATTGGAGAAAAATACTAGAAAGAACTGGAGTTTCTGAGATTAGTCAGTCTGAGCTGTTACACAAACAAAAAAACACACACAGATGGCCTCCGCATTCATGGCCAGTGCGTACTTTGCTAGCAAACTGCAGCTAATGTCTGTGCAGCTGGTACATAGGCCTTTTCAACAGCAGATCTTTTGACTTGTCATGGTCGGAAAAGCACAGGAGTTACTAATAACATGGTTGTAAACTAACCATGACAGTGTAACAGTGAGCCAGCATGAAAAATAGCAGGACCCTAAAACTGAAGCAGCTGAATGGAATTCAGCCATCATTTATATTTATTATTTCCACCTGTGATTTTCCTACTGTCTGTAAAAATGTCTTCCATAGAAATGACTATATATGTCCATTTGAGGGTAGTAAACATAAAGTGCACAAGTAGTCCAGTGGACAAATTTGCTTCATGTACCTCCTACACCAATCTGGCACACAACAACTGTACAATCTATGAAATGGCTTTTGCCGCAGATAAAAACTGTGAACAAGAACATAAATTTGTGCGAAGTGTAGGCACACCTTTAGACACCCCGCCCGTCTGATAAACACCCATGCCATTCCTAGTTTGTAATGCAGGCTTTCTGTTATAGATTCTTAGTTTCACAGCCCAAGGTGATGACGTCACCAGGGTTGTTTTTTAGGCTTTAGAGACCTATATCTCCAGAGCAAACTGAGTAGTACTCCCCATGACAAAAAAAACCTGAGCTTGATGTGTGAAATCGGAAGAAATGCTCCTATAAGTGATTTCTGACATTTCAGAATTCCCAACAATCTCTTTTTGCACATAACGAGAGAATTACGATTTTTTTTATAAAGCACCATTCAAAAATTGGATTCACAATTATTTAGTTTCAGCATTATGACTTTAATCATAAATATGTGACTCAGGCCTATTATTTTCTTCCTAATAATTGTGGCTCTAATGGCTCATTCTAGCAATGATATTAAGGTTTTAAAACAACAATGAAGAACATCCTGTTAAAAAATGTCAGTCCACATGAAGCTAAATGATAGCCTATCTGGGTGCAGTAAGAAAGGCACAGTGTGAGCAGAATTAGGGCAGCGGGGCCTGTTTGCCACTGACAGGGCCACAAATTCCTTAGCGTGCATCAGCACTTCAGCCTGCCTCCAGTGGCCTACGAGGCGTGTAGGTGTTCCCGCATCCGCTCCTACCGACACAATGAACCGGAGGCCACGATGTGATCAAACCGAATGCGATTACAAAGCAGATAACTGAGGAAATATATTGAGCATCAGGGAGCAGACCACACAAAAAAACCCAGGGCGACCGACAGATCGGTGAGCCCCAGCCCCTTTTCCTACATAGCATCCTCCCATCATCCATCCATCCGTGGACGCTTCGCCGAAAACACATATGAGAAAATGTGCTGTTGTTCTGTGTCTGTAAGCATGCTCTTACCCGTCGCCCACCACCACACATTTGATAGCCTGCATTTCTACAGGAGATGAAGGCTTTCAGGGAACCGGCGTTGGTGGTTTAATAGATCCGACAGTGTGCACTGAGGTCTCGGATGAGAGCAGCGGGCCAGTCCGCTCGGCGATGGAGCCGCAGTGAAAGGGGTCGATGACGAGCAGTGCCGAGCAACTCCGGAAAGTACCGATATTTTTTAAAGGGACAGAGCACGGAACCGAAGAGCTAGTAGAGGTAGAGATTATTCACATCTTCTACTTCCGTCTTCGCTTTTATTCTTTAACTTAGCACACTATTTTTATTTATTTATTAGTTTATTTAAAAGGGACAATGCACATCAATTGACATTTTTTCTCAAAATGTAAATGTGCCAGAGTTAGCAAAAAAGCTCATTTTCATCTGTAGTCCCTGGGCAGGTCAACACATCATCATATAACATTAATAAAAAAGATTGCAAGAAAGATAGAAAGCAAATTAAGAAAGAAAAAAGAAAAGAGAAAGGGACAAATAAAAAATAAATACAATACAAAGAAGGACGACGCTGAAGTTGGCATTCCGATTCTTTCATATGTAGACCACATTGAATTGTGGATTTCTTAGAGAAGAACATACAGACTGTTTTGTTAATGTTAAAGCGTAACTCTCGCCAAAATGCAACCTAGTGTCTTTTTGTGAATGTACCAGAGTCAAACTTTCGTTTAAAAGTATAATTAGGACATAAACACCACTTTTAAGATTTACCGTATTTTCGTTTTTCGGTCAAATGGCCTTTTGAATGGGAGTGCTAGGGACACTTTTATGCTACAGTGAGTTGTTAAAACCTTTCTTTTTAGTAGACTCTGGGTACACAAACAATGTTGTCAATGCTTTCATTAAGGTGTAGAGCTCCTGGTGATACTTGGAGCAAAGTCTCATGTTGTGTCGAGCCTTCATAGTGTTTTTAAAATAGCTATTTTGAGGCTAGCATAAAAGTGTCCCTAGCACTCCCATTCAAAAGGCCATTTGACCGAAAAACGAAAATACGGTAAATCTTAAAAGTGGCGCTTCTGTCCTAAATATGCTTTTAAATTAAAGTCTGACTCGGGTACATTCATAAAAGACCCTAGGTTGCATTTTAGTGAGAGTTACGCTTTAAGATAGATATTACCTTTAAGCCAGTCAGAAACATGGACCAGTGCTTCAGTTAGTTTAGTTGCAGCCTGCTGTTTTTTTGGTATGCAAATAAAGAACTGTATCATCTGCATACATTTCTATATTAACAGATGAACAAACTGAAGGTAAGTTGTTGTACAGGCTAAACAAAATAGGGCCCAATACTGACCCCTGGGGTACACCAATATCACAGTCGAGGTATGAAGAGTAAGAATTACCAATATGTACGCTCTGTTTCCTGTTAGTTAAGTAGGACTCCAACCATTTCATGGCCTCAGCTGAGAAATTAAAATAAGATAATTTTGATAATAGTGTCCTTCTACGTCCTGCTACGCCCTGCTATACTCTGCTGTGCCCTGCTACGTCCTGTAACACCCTGCAGTGCCCTGCTACGCCATGAACTACTACAACTACTATTTCTAGTCATAGTTCCATTATCTTTATTGTGACTATTATTGCCAATCTTCATCACACCCTCAACCGGCACCTTCAGACACCGCCTACCAAGAGCCTGGGTCTGTCTGAGGTTTCTTCCTAAAAGGGTGTTCTTCCTCGCCACTTGTGCTTGCTCTTGGGGGAATTACTAGAATTGTTGGATCCTTGTAAATTATAGAGTGTGGTCTAGACCTACTTTATCTGTAAAGTGTCTAGAGATAACTCTTGTTATGATTTGATATTATAAATAAAATTGAACTGAATTAAAATTGAATTGATACAGTGTCAAAAGCCTTCTTAAGGTCCAGAAACACTGCACCTACTATACCACCCTCATCTAATTTTGACTTGATGTTTTCAAGGAGGAAAAGGTTAGCTGTCTCTGTAGAGTGGTTTGTGCGAAATCAAAATTGCATTGGGTGTAAAGGGGTGTGGCCCAAGTTTAGATGGTTTTTCAGCCATTTTTCTGACACCTTGGATATCACTGATAGAACATTAATGGGTCTATAATTTTACACCATTGTTTTATCACCAGACTTGATCAGAGATACCACTGCTGTTTTCCAGGAGCTTGGAAAAGAAGTTGCCTAACTGACAGGTTGATCAGATGAGCAATGGGTCAAGCAAGTGCGTCCCTGTGTGATTTTAAAGATGTGGTATCCAAACCATATGCATCCTTTGCTTTTGAGTTCCTTAGCGAGGTTATGATTTTGATAACCTCTGATTCAGATATTTCCTTTATTTTAAAAATAGGTTTAGCTTTATCAATGGGGATAGATGGTATAGTTTCAGTTGGGATACCTTGAGGCAAAAATGGCCTTCTAAGCTCATATATGAGCTTAGATGGTCATTTTTGCCAGCCTGGATGAAAAATGAAGGCTAGACAGTCTATGGATACAATATTCAGAATCAATGTTAATAGCCTACTCATGGTAAGTCAAAATTATGACTTTTCAAGATAAAATTATGACAAAGAGTCAAGATGTACTATTTTATAATCTGATTGAGTATCTCATAATTTCAACATTTTTACTTACTTACTTAATATTTCTTAATAACTTTCAATTCAATTCAATTTTATTTATAGTATTAAATCATAACAAGAGTTATCTCAAGACACTTTATAGATAGAGTAGGTCTAGACCACACTCTTTTTTACAAAGACCCAACAATTCCAATAATTCTCCCAACTTTGACTTACCATGAGTGTTTTTTATTGTTATAGTCTATCATTTTAGGGGCTATTTATCACTGCACTACTGTTCAACTGTAATGGAACTATATTCCTATGGATTGTGTTTATTTTATTTTACTTTAATACATTTTATTTTCCACTTTATTGTGTTTTTAAATGCCCTAATTTGTTTCTGCTTATGTAAAGCTCTTTTCAATTGCCTCTGTATTTGAATGGTGCTATAACCTACAAATAAACTTGTCTGACCAATGAGGCAAATGTCTGTAAGGTGGTGCAAGTGTTCACATAGGGAACAAGTGTGGTCATTGCATTCTCAGTAGTTAGAAACTTGTGCTTACAAAAACCATACAAATGACCTAAAATGGCAGTTAGGGAAACATATGGTTAGCAAGCATTTTGTGGGGTATTTATTAATGTTTTCACTTTCGATAGGTGGACTACCAGACCAACACTCTTGATTAATAATGATATGCTCCAATGAAAAAAAGAATGTCAGATAGAATGATGCTGAAGGTTCCTCCATACTGACTTTCATTGGCTTTAAATGTACAGTATCTCACAAAAGTGAGTACACCCCTCACATTTTAGTAAATATTTCATTATATCTTTTAATGGGACAACACTGAAGAAATTACACTTTGCTACAATGTAAAGTATTAAGTGTACAGCTTGTATAACAGTGTAAATGTGCTGTCACCTCAAAATAACTCAACACACAGCCATTAATGTCTAAACCGCTGGCAACAAAAGTAAGTACACCCCTATGTTAAATTCCCATAGAGGAATTTTAGATTTTTATTTTTAAAGGCCAGTTATTTCATGGATCCAGGATACTATGCATCCTGATAAAGTTCCCTTGGCCTTTGGAATTAAAATAGCCCCACATCATCACATACCCTTCACCATACCTACAGATTGGCATGGGGTACTTTCCATAAAATCATCTCTCAATGCAAATCAAACCAGCTATTAGGCTAACCGACATAAAACCATGCCTCTATGGGAATTTAACATAGGGGTGTACTCACTTTTGTTGCCAGCGGTTTAGACATTAATGGCTGTGTGTTGAGTTATTTTAAGGGGACAGCACATTTACACTGATACACAAGCTGTACACTTAATACTTTACATTGTAGCAAAGTGTAATTTCTTCGGCGTTGTCCCATTAAAAGATATAATGAATTATTTACTAAAATGTGAGGGGTGTACTCACTTTTGTGAGATACTGTATGTGATCTATCGTGACAGTTAAGGATCTTTGGCTGTAATTCTAAGACCCAGTGACCTCATACATCCCCACCCCACCAACATGGATAACATTAGAGTATTGTGTTTGTGAGGTGTATTAATAAATAATAGACTAATCCATATTTATTTTAGAAATTACCACATTTAACTGATATAAAAAACACATGTAATCAAAAACAGCAGAATGGTAAAAACACGCCTGAAAAAATAAAATGACAAGTATCCATTACATATCTGAAACAAAATATCAAGATATAAAACAGAATAATAAAAAAAAATACATCCAGAGTTTATTAGCACTTTCTTCGTAAAATATTTTGTAAAAACAGCAGACTTTATTTTGTATCTGAGCTGGAGAGAGGCAGCTGTCCAGTATGACAGATACAATATCAAGACATATTTGGACCAAATCTCATTTTGTATGCAAACACTAACAATGGTGCACTGCCTTTGTTTGATTTAGACTGGATTAGAAAAAGAATGAGTGCAAGTGGATGGATTGGACAGCAAAAACAGATAAAAATGATGCTGATGACGTACAGTTCATTTTAAGCGCAGTACATCTCAGTTAATGGGAGAGCAAAATGCACGAGAGTGGGAATTTTAATGGCAAACATCTAAGGACGTGTTAAACATTAAGTCAGGGCTGTGGTCATAGCAGATTTAATGTCCTTTCAACAGCAGTTTAGTCTCAAATCGAATATTTTCTTAAAATAAGACAGACTATAATAAAAATACAAAGCACTCTGTGCACTTGTAGACATTTTGAAATGCTTAGCATGGTAGAATTAAGTTCCCTGATACTGTTTTTACCCCTTTTATTATTTTTGATGTTTGTTTCGAGGGTAGCAATTGATGAAAGAGCATTATTTGTCCCCTCAAGAGCATTAATGTGCTAAATTTATCTTAAGATGTGAAAATGCATCAAAAATATATCTTGTATGTAATATTCGTCTTCTGGGGACCAAGTACATTCATCCAATGTCATGGATGTCAGACCAGTCGTTTTTTCCCCAGACTTTTTAAACCCTTCATTTCTTGACTGGATATGCACATTGTGTTATGTATGATTACAGCTCACAGTCATATTGCCCAGCACAGATTACACTCCTGTTTTCCCTGTGTTTTCCAAATGTTTCAGGTCCAGACAATCATGATTTTGTTTTATTCTTCAGACCGTGCTGACCTGTGCAGGAAGTGTGCGAGAGCTCAGAGCTTACAGCTGAGAGGGTCGAGGTCTGTGGGTCATTTTTTGGGACTGTTGTAGTGTCCCAGAGGCGAGCCCTGAACGTAGGTGAGGATGGCGCTCTGCAGGTAGCTGGCTCTGTTGGCTTCGTCTTCCCTCATCCTCTGGATCTCCGCCTCTTTCAGCCGCAGCTTCTCCAGCATGGAAGACATCTCACTCTCTTTGTCGAGGAGCACCTCTCTGTGGTTACTGCTTAGTACTGCAGGGCAGCAAGCCACAGGGGGAGAAAGGTATGAAAGACAGGACTACAGAAAATATTTCATTTTTTAAATATGACAATATTTGACCTGGTTACAGGACTCAAACATTTCAGATTACTGGTTGACCTGGGTAGGCTGGTACACATGTGAAACCTTTTGCTGTATATCTTGTGGCACATGATGCTAACGGTATCAATACATTTCTTAAGAAAAATGTATCTGAACTGGGATTACTGACACAAACAAAGTGTTATGATATCAGTATAGGTCTTTCAGGAAGTTATGTGGTTAGTTTTAATAAGGGTCAGAACTGATATGACATATATGACATGGTGGGGGGTGTTTGTGTGATGTTGATTTAACCCAGGCCAAATGGCAGGTGTGGAGATTGATTGAGGAATTGATTCAGGAAGCAGAGGCGGAGGCTTGGAGCGGACGGCTTGAGACTCTCCGCCCCAGTAATCACTACCACACAGAGAACACCTTTTGAAGACGACGACGCTGAAAGACTGCTCTTGTTTTCCCACACCACTACTTTTGTAAATACACCTTTTAAAATCTGAACTACACACAAAGGAGCTGGCTGGCGGAGAAGCCAACGCAAGGCGCTGGAGCTGTTCAGAACACACAAGCAGGCTGTCCCTCCTGATGACCAACGCCAGCAGGCCCGGCTCCAGAACACGGAGCGCGAAACGACACAGCGGCTGGGTGAGTCAGTTTAACACAGCACAACCACTCTTAGGTAGGAACATATACACTCATCCAGGCCAGCTTAGTCTCATTCTCGCGTTAAACGCAACACGCAGGGAGAGGAGACAATACCATTAATTTTACGAGCTAGGTTAGCTTTTAGTAGCTGTGTGTCTTTAGTATATGAGTCCAGGTTAGCTTAGCTGTGTAACACCCTTTCTTCACAACCAAGCAGTACTCCATGCAGACTGCATTGTGATTGAAATAGGAAGCTAATTGACTTGTTACAATGTACTCTCTTTTGCACACGGAAAATAAAGACTTGTGTCAAGTGATAACAGTGGGGTGCACCTTTAATCTCTCTCTCCAGAGCACTGATCTTCTCTTTGAGTCCTCCCTGTGCCGTTCTTTCTGCCTGTAAATGTCCAATCTGCTCCAGCAGTTCCACCTTCACCCGGCTTACTTCAGCCACCTTCTCCTGGTCCTTAGCGGACAGGTCCTGCAACAACACACAACCTGTTACACACCCACATCATTTGGCTGACAACAAACAAACAAACACCTTCATTTATCCCTTCTGGAGGCTCGTCAGATGGACGAGGCCACTGTACAGCAGCCATGAGTATCTGTTGGGGATTATCCCAGCATGCATTGAGTAAGAGATGTGGTTAACCTTAGACAGTTGGAAGTCTATCATAGAGTTGCAAAGTGGCAGTGGTGGAAGAAGTTTTCAGATCCTTTACTCGAGTAAAAATGCTAATACCACACTGTAAAAATACTCTGTTACAAGTAAAAGTCCTGCACTGAAAATGTTACTTAAGTAAAAGTATGTAAGTATCATCAGGAAAATGTAAAGTGTTAAAAGTAAAAGTACTCAATGCAGAAAAATGATAGAAACTGGAAATGATCCAAACAGTTCTGTTAATCGACTAAATGTTTAATCGGCTAAGTGTACTTTATATTTTTATTGTTGGGTAGTTTCATTTATAATAAAAAATGTGTTTTGTGTGCAAAAATCTAAATTTTTAAAGTAACTAGTAACTAAAGCTGTCAGATGAATGTAGTGGACTAAAAAGTACAATATTTCTCTCTGAAATGTAGTGGAGTAGAAGTAGAAAGTACCTAAAATGTATACTTAAGTACAGTACTTGAGTAAATGTACTTAGTTACATTCCACCACTGCAAAGTGGAATGAGTTATTTTGGGTGTCCAGCATCTGTCGGCAGCACAAACAGGTTGTGAACACAACATTAACATAACATATCACCTTTTGAGTTGATATGGTGAACTTGTTAGCAAAACAGTTGCTTAGTTACACATCCAGCAGTTACAGAGTAACATTATCATTATGAGTGGTGTTTGTGTAAGTCCAATATTCAGAGCTTTTTCTCAGAAAACGCTGCTATGAGAGCGGTGAGAGTGAACCAAAACAAAATGTTATGACTATAACTTCTGTTCCCCGAAGGACAAGATACAACACATACTGTAAAGTATGTATGTGTATGTGTGTGTGTGTGTGTGTGTGTGTGTGTGTGTGTATGTATGTATGTAATATAGGGTTGCACGACATAAGGAAAATATGCGATAATGTTGTTGAATATCGCAATGACGATATTACCTGCGACAGATATAACGTGTACTCAATTCTGCAGCTTTAAGTACAACTCTAAAATACAACAATTGCTAGTTGAATTTAAAACACCACTGGTCAAGGCATCACTAAAAAAGAATGAGTTACATTTTAAAATGCAGTTTTCTACTGTCTTTCGCGATATGTCTCAGCCTTTTGCGATGTGTGTATTGCGCCAGTTAATCTTGCGATGACGATAACAAAACAACAATGGGTTGCGTAAGTGTAGTAAACCAATATTGTCTGATATATAATCATCAGATATTTTGTTTTTAAACTCTCAAGTATCAATATTGGTATCAGCCTTCAAAATCCCATATCATTGGGTCTATAGTGGACATTTGAACCATGACACAGGGTTGACTGAGCTGTAGCGTAACCAGTAGTCTCTCATCGCAAGACCTTCCTCCACAGTGAGGGACATCCGGCGGAACCTCCGATGGCACCAGAGCAATCCCCTAAATGAAACGTCGTGGATATAGACTATTTAACCAGGACACGACACAGCCACACTTAGTGGACCGGAGGGCTTCCTGACCTGCTGGAGCTCCTCCGTCCTGCGCCGCATTGCGTTTATCTCGCTGCCCTGCTGGCTGTTCTTGGCCTGCAGCTCCGAGATGGTCTGTTTCTGCTGGGAGCAGTGGAGCTGGACCTCCTGGAGGTTGGAACGCACCGAGCGAAGCTTCTCCTCCAGGCCCGACACAAGCTCCTGCTGCTCAGAGGAAATAAAGTAGAAAGTGAGAACGATGGAGAAACCGAGAACAACTGACTTTAAAAACAATGAAATGTGAGGGTGAGGGAGAAAAGCATTCTGTAAGGCAATGTCTCAAATACCTACAAATTAATTTTATGAAATTATTATTTATTTTATTTGCCTCTCCTTTTCCAGGTTCTTTTATAAAAACCATACTTTGTCTGACTGTTATCTAGTCTTAACAAGGACTGTCATCTGTCATGTGCTAGTGTACAGTATAATACAAATAATAAAATGTATTCAACATTAATCTATTGTTATATTGTTCAGTAAACCCCAATAAAATCCAATAAGGGATTTAAAGGGATTTGATAACTGGATTTGAATTTGATGAAATGCAATGGAACCCCATCCCTACTTGTGGCACTATTGAGGCTTAGATTGTAGCTCATTTGTACGTCGCTTAGGAAAAAAGACATCATAAATATAAATGTAGTAAAATCTTAATAACTGATCAATGATGCTGATTTTTAAACTCACCTCCTCCAGACGCACTTGAGCTCGCACTCTTCCCAGTTCCTCCTCTGCCTGGGCCCTCTCTGTCACACACGCTGCTTTAGCTTTACTCAGCTCCTACAACACATGGACATTATTACATGGCATTACATTAAGAGCACAGGTAGACTGGAGATTCCAGCAGTGCTTCCTACACACTGTGCTGAAGGAATAATAATTAATTTCAGTGCAACTTCATTCCGTAGAAAGGATCCCAAAATACAGGGATACTGTGTTGGAGGACAGTAGGTTGGGAAGATGTTAATCTTACCCTGTCCACCAACTGTACCTTTCCACCTACACTGTATTCATTTCACAATATTCATAACATTCAACCCCAGCTTTTCCTGAGTGGGAAGTGGGAAATTCCCAGCTTGGAAAAAGAAGCCACCTTGTGGATTTGAATAACCAAATTGTCTGGAAAAATACAGTTAGGGTAAGCAATAACTTCCCTTTTCAATAAATACAGGCCCCACTCAGTTTATGGCAATACACCTCAGCTGCCTTTAGAGATTTTATATAAAGACAAAAAAGTTCACGTAGACGTCAGAGTGTCTGGTGCTGGTATTGGTTCATAGTTCAGTGTCTGATTTCAACCACTGACGGTCCTTTCACAACATGAGATGGATGTGCCGTACATTATCAGGACACCTGTGGCTTCTAGAAAATCAGAGATGCACCCACTTTTAACTGTCACACATTTCATCACCCACACACTTTCACTGTTAAATTGAATGCATTATAGAGGTGGACGAATAATTTCTTTGTCATCATGTATTTGTTTTTTTTGTGGTTTTTGTGGTTTGTTTGTTTGTTTTGTCAATGTATATGTCACCATTATGTGTACCTTTTTAATGTTTAGTGAATGAGTGCTGTATGACTGCTGGCTGTCTCTATGTTAGTCCTATGTTACCTGCCTAGGGACTGCAGGTGAAAAGTAGTTATTCTTACTAATTCTGGCATATTTACATGGTGTTTTTATACAACAATGTTCATAAATATGCATGGTCCCTATCAAATAAACCAATAAAAAAAAAAAAAAAACCTAATTATAAATCCCACAGTAATGGTGTGTACATTCTATCATTCACTGTGATAGAGAGTGGTGATCGTGGTGAGCTCGTTTGTCTTTGTTAGATGTGTGTTACTGAAAAGCAGTAGATTCCTTAACACAATGGGACATTTCTGGCTAAATAAAGGATAAATTAAAAAATTAAAAAAACGTCTTTCTTCAACTTCTGGAATGTTTTCTTTACTATAAACAATCTTCAACTGTATCAGAAACAACATCAGTCACATAGTGCTGGGCGGTATGACCAAAACTTTGTGTCACGGTATTGTTTAAGATTACGTCGGTTTCACGTTTTTGCATGACTGGGGCTTATTATAGATTTATAGTGGCCTATACTGTCAGAAGAACAATATAATGAATATAAAAAAATGCCGTTCTGCGGAGCGTTGAATTGAACAGAATTGTTTGTGTGTCCCAAATTGTTGTGTGCCATGGTGCTCTGCCCTGTTAAAGAAAGTGAGTTGTGGGTTATTAATTGTTGTGTTAAAAGTTATAACTGTAAGTAAGAAGGGTATGCAGTTAATCTTGGTCTCTCCATACACTACACTCACAGCCTGCCCTACGCAGCGAACAATATTATATATTTTGCAGACCATAACAATACCTGATCTGTTATTAGCAGTTACTTTGTTGACTTAATGTGTTATGTGTTACATTGTGTTTTTATCTTTTAAACACAGACACTCTAGCTCGGACCTCTTCCAGCTGTATCCGCTGTCCCTCCAGCTTGAAGATGCGTTCCTGCAGAGCCCTCTCGCTCTCTTCTAGATGTCGATTCATATGCTCCACCTGTGAAGAAATTTGAACTTTTAGTATTTCATCTAGTCTAGTCATCTATCTAGTAGCCTACACATAATATATATACAGTGCTGGAAGAGTACTTTACTTTACTTGAGTAAAAGTACTAATACCACACTGTAAAAATACTCTGTTACAAGTAAAAGTCCTGCATTGAAAATGTTACAAAGTCTGTAAGTATTATCAGGAAAATGTATTTAAAGTATTAAAAGTAATTTAGAAAACAATTCGTTTTTAGAAATGTCTTGTGATATATTGTCCCTAGAAGTGTATTATTCAACTTTTGTTTTTGTTAAAGAAGGAAAAGAAAATCACAATATTCAATACTATTAACACTAGAATTACAATAAATGAAAACCGCAATACAAATTGAATCTGCACCAATGTATCGTGAAAGAATCGAATCCGGACAAAAGCATATTGTCCCAGCCCTAGTACTTGAGTTAATGTACTTAGTTACATTCCACCACTGTTTACTGTATACTGTATATAGAGCACCTCTTTCTGGCGGAGAGTGTCCATGTCCTGCAGGGCTTGCTTGGACCTTCGCTTCTCCATTTCCAGACGGTCTGAGAGAGGGGGACATACAGGAAATCTCTGCTGGCTTTTATGTGAAATAATCTTATGTATCTGTAAATAGGAACATATATGTATGTGTGTGTGTGTGTGTGTGTGTGTGTGTGTGTGTGTGTGTGTTCTGTGAGTGTGTGTTACCTTCTGCCTGTGTGAGCTGCAGCTTGAGCTCTGCCGTGCTATTGGTCAGCTCCTGCTTCAGCTCAAAGATCTGCTGCTGCTGAGACTTGCACCTTCGCTCCTTCTCCTCCACCTAAGACACACACGACAATTAGGCTCACATCTAATAATAAACAACATGTGCATAATGCAACTTTAGTCTGTGTGTGTGTGTGTGTGTGTGTGTGTGTGTGTGTGTGTGTTGCTCAGCGTTGGCATTTAAATTTGTTTGCAAATCATCAAGACATAAATGTACACCGTTCTGAACAGAGACTGCTCTTACTTTATTCATGAGCTGGGCGTTGGTTTCTATCAGGCTTTGGATCTCTCGGAGGAGTTTGCCTTCTCTGTGAGCACTGTCCTACAGGATGGAAACACATGAGGTACTTTCATTAGTGAGAGCAATATCTCAATAAGCATAAATGATTTTGCGTTTGTGAACTTGTTTGTGTTACTGTTTAGCAGAACTGATTGTTCAGATTACAGAGCAGACTGTAGTAGGAAACAGACACCAGTCATTGTAGTTTTTTGGACCACTGAACTTTGACTTGATCTTTTTCTGTCAGTGAGGATTCTACATGATTTTTCCATGGCAACGCTGTATACTGTTAACAAAAAGATGTTCTTCTTGGCATCGCAAAGTTGATTTTAGCCACAGCACAAGTCCATATGTGAATTGAAGATATAAAATGAGTCAATTTGTGAATTAATTGTAGAATAGCATTTAATAGTTGATTTGTATTTAATAATATATAGGCCTACTGTATATATTTTTAGGATTTATCTCAGTAACACTTATTTCATAATGTCACTTTTCAGGACAGTGGTGTTGTCACTGCCCTTTTACCCTTTAGCGGGCATTCACACAGCCTGCTTCGGCCGTCAGACAGTGAGGCATTTTGAATGGGGGTAGTGCGTTTAGTCTGCGGCGGGGTTCACCAGAAATGCCTTTTTCCACCTCAAAAACATTCTCTGCTGCCGAAACCTTGATCCATGCCTTTTTTACTTCCAGAATTGATTACTCCACTAGCATTCTATATGGCTCATCATCCAATGTCCTTAAAGCAGCCATATTATGCTCATTTTCAGGTTCATAATTGTATTTTAAGGTTGTACCAGAATAAGTTTACATGGTTTAATTTTCAAAAAACACCATATTTGTGTTGTACTGCAGTGCTCTCTCTCACTGCTGCAGATCCTCTTTTCAGCTGGTCTCTGTTTTAGCTACAGAGTGAGACCTCTTTTCTTCTTCTTCTTCTTCTGTACTATCTTTGATTGCACTGCACATGCCCAGTAGCTCAGATGTAGATCATGTCAGCTAGCTAGCTCCATAGACAGTAAAAGAAAGGCTGTTTCTACAACTTCGGTCAGTTACAAGGCAGGATTAGCTGGGAGACTTCTAAATGAGGGCGCACATGTAAGTAGTTCTTTTGTAGATTATGGTGAACTTGTGTGTGTTGTAGTAGTGCTTTGCTATTGAGAACGAGGTAGCATGCTAGCATTAGCATGCTAGCGTTAGCCATAGCGTTAGCATGCTAACGCTACGAGCTAATGGTTGCGGTTAGCCTGCTCGTTTCGGCTTGTGACGTCACAAGCCGTGCCGATTTTGAACAGCTCACCCAGAGACTGAAGGCAGGACACATTCAGAAACCGTATCTCACTCTAAACAGTATGGATGGATTTTTTTGAAAGTTTGTATGTGTGTGGAAGCACCAGAGACACAACATAACACCCCAAATCCCAGAAAAAGTGATTTTTTCATAATATGGGCACTTTAATAAACTTCAATACATCCATAACTCTGCTGCTCGTCTGCTCACCCGTTCACGCTCCTGTGACCACATCACTCCGGTCCTCCAGAACCTCCACTGGCTCCCTGTCCCACAACGAATACAATTCAAAGTCCTTCTCCTCACTCACAAAGCCCTCCACAACCAGGCCCCCTCCTATCTCACCGACCTGCTTCACCACCACCCTCCTTCCCGCCTCTGATGCTAACCTCCTGTCTCCACCAATCATGACCAAGCGCCGGACCTGGGGCAACAGAGCCTTCTCTATAGCTGCCCCCTCCCTCTGGAACTCTGTCCCCAAACACATCCGCGACTGCACCAATCTGGCCATGTTCAAATCACATGTCAAAACTCACCTTTTTAGAGCTACTTTTAATGTTTAATAATGGGTGTATTGTAATGAGTGAATTCTCATAGTATGTGTATTTCCTTTTAAAAACTTTGTAAAGTGTCTTTGAGTGTTAAAAAAGCGCTATATAAATAAAATGCATTATTATTATTATTATTATTATTATTATTGCAGCAGGGGGGACACGCAAAAAAAACGCAGCAGGCCTGCGGCGAAAGGTTGAGACCTACTCAACATTTGGAGAAACTCAACCCCACGTCAAGCATGTAACCGGAGATCAGACTTGTCTGTGTATTTTGAGGCGGTAAGAGTCCCGTACAGGAACAGGAAACATCACTGCCTCTATCGCTGCCACAAGAAAGTTATAAAACACCATGTGAAAGCTCACATGAGCTAGCTATAGGCTGAATCACATATGGAAAATGTAAGCCAAGCTAACATCTTTTAAAACTTTTTCCTGTATACATCACTAGGGCTGTCCTTTATTAAATAAATTTGTATTTGACTAAAACTCAGACGATTTTGTCAACTAATCCAGAGATCTTCAACAGGGGGTCCATGGCCCCTAGGGGGGTCCTCAGAGTTAGTACAACAGGGCCGCTAAATTAGGTTAAAACATTTTTTTTTTTTTTTAAACCAACCAGAGTGTCATCTCCCATTCCCTTTAAAAGCCAGGTGTGTTTGGACCTTGGAGAATTGCTATTATGATGGAGGATTTACACTGTAATATTTTTATTTGTAATCTTCTGCATGTGTGTGTGCTGCTGTGCGTCCCTGTGTGTGTAACAAGCATAGCGTGCGCGTGCTGTGCACGAGCCTAGGAGGATTTTACTAATTTGCTGTTAAAATAACAATGAAATGCTGCGTTATTGACTTTAGACCAGGTTTTTCTTGGTCAATGGCACGATCACTTCCCGCTGCCTCAAGATAGCAATACTCCCAGAATGCACCTGAACACACCTCCCTGTAAGACCAGTTAGCCCAGAATGCACCTGAACACACCTCCCTGTAAGACCAGCACGGCCATGGGCCACAGATGGGCGCAGGTGCATTTGCTATTTAAACGCCGTGGGCGCTGGACGGGAAACTGACAACGGTGTCGGTCTTAAACTAGCAAAGACACTTGCGTTGGGCTTTGAGCTGCACTGCGCTGGGTCCAAGATAGTACCCTGAATATACACATTAAAGATAAGCTTACTACAGGTAAGGTAGCCACTATGGTAGCCATACAGTTAATCTTAAGGATTTACTGTGCTTTTCACATGTATGTTTAACGTTAAAACATGATGTATAAATAATATCCATTCAGCCCAGTTTAATATGCAACTCAATTGTATACAGTATATGTGGTAAGGAGTCCATACTACTCTCTTTCAGCTAAAGGGTCCCTGGCCCAAAAAAGGTTGAAGACCCCTAGACTAATTGATTAGTTGAGGTGATCGACAAGATCTATAAAACATCATCATGAACCATGCAAAAGCACCACGTCAAGTCTTGTGTTTCCCAGAGATATACTCATGCGTTTCTTGAAAATAAGTCATTTAGCATTAGAAAAATATTTTTTTAAATTACTAATCGACTAAAGAAATCTAAATATAGACCAAAATGACGATAATCTACTACTAGGAGGGGGTAGCCCTACGAATCATATTTGATGTGAAATGACTTGTTTTTGCAGTGTTGTCTCTCCTCATCTGTCCGTACCTCTTGCTCCTTCTTCCTCTCTCTGCTCTGTCGTTCCCTCTGTTCTTCTTTCTCAGCCTTCACTCGTGTCAGCAGCTCTCCCATGTTGTGGTTTTTCTGCTCCGAGAGGGTGAGGGCAGCCTCTGTCATCTGAAGTCTGCACAAAAATCACACCGTGTAATCAGAGTTACTGCATGTGCTTCTTAAGGCAAGGCAAGGCAGCTTTATTTATATAGCACATGTCTGCAATAGGGCAATTCAAGGTGCTTTACATATAACATTTAAGAGCAGGTAAAAACAATTACAAATATAAAAAAAGATAAAACAGGAGAATAAAAGTTACAGTGCAGTACAAGAAATGAACAGTTATTTAAAGAAAGGCAGCATCAAAAAGAAAGGTCTTCAGTGTTGCAGCAAACCTGCAGTTTTCTGGGAGTTTGTTCCAGATATGTAATGCATAAAAACTGAACACCGCTTCTCCCTGTTTAGTTCTGATTCTGGGGACAGAAAGCAGACATGTGCCAGACGACCTGACACACCTTGTGTGAACCAAGGTTCTGGGTCTTTCTGTCCCCAGAACTATTTTTTAAGGAACTACTGTAGAAGATTTCTTTAGAAGTCCAATGTTGTGTGTAGGCTTCCAACCCGGTCTAAAGACCTGTGAAGATTATTTATTATTATTAAATTATTAAAATAATCTGCTGACGTATAAAGTTACATGACAGGATGAGGGCTGCTGGTGGTTGCAGGGGTAAACGCAGTTCAGTGTACCTGCCCCTTTTTTTTTTCAAAAACACACTTGGGAAAAAATAAATAAATATATATATATATATATATATATATATATATATATATATATATATATTGTCTCACTGTGCCTAGGCCTGTAACAATTATTACATAACTGTCTAATTGTCCATTTTTTTTTTTTTACATAATCGCGGTTTCTTTGTTTGACTGCAATTAATTGCTAACATTAGCTAAGGTCCTAAGGGTTATGACTGGTAATTGTTGATTTTGTTTACATAGGCCAAATTGTTATTATACAAGTGATTATTGGTCAGACTATATCTTTTTATTATTATTTAAATTGTAAGTTGTCGGCACTTGACCCTATACACGTTCATAGCAACAATAATGACAAGGTGGGATACAGTTGGTGCCAATGTTTTATTGAAATAAAGAGGCGTTGTTTACTTCATAGGCTGTGTACCTGTGTTATTACATTATCTGGGTCACATGACAGTGATGTAATCAAAAGATGTAGCCTGGAATTCATTCAAAACTTGAATGTGTTTAAAAAAGTAATCCATGAATAAATATGTTTTTGACTGAAAGAGACAGATTTCTGAGACAGTTAATTGTGCAGCAAAATTTGGAATTGTTACAGCTACAGAAAATAAGGTTTTATTTCTGTCATTCAAAGCACCGCTGTGCTTACTCTCTTGCTTGCTCGTCCAAGACACTCGTCTGCAGCCGGCAGTTCAGTGTTAACGTTGGATGGTGTGACCTTTGCTTTCTGTCATATTTGCTGAAACTGACCCTATGTTCCAGTAGAACTACATGAAGCAGGTCATTAAAAAAAATCTGGCTCCTCTGGCTCCACCTACAGCCTTTAGTGAGATTTGCAAAAATCCACAGCTCCCTGTTCAGATGTCCAATCAGGACCAGCGTGTCAATCCCTGCTCATGCACACGCATTCATTCTCCCTTGTGGGGGGAGGGGCTTAGGAGACCGTTTTGGGCTTTAGCAGAAAGGGGATGGACTGTGAAGTTGTCGATGTTTACATGTAATGATTTTTTGCAAAATCCTGGATCTTCACAATCCTACCTACAGCACCTTTAAATGTTCTCCCCTCGTCCTAAAAAGGTCATACATCGATACTGTGTAATTCTTACTGGAGTCCTTCATACAACTTTGTGCTTGACTGAAAAATAAGTAACTAAATTATGTAACTTATATTACAAACAACACCTACGCACAGACTGTGCCCTCCTTCTTATTGTGAATAATGGAATAAGGGAAAATGAAATGCTTACTTCGCAGTGAGGGAGTTGACAGCTGACTTCCTCTCATTCAGAGCTTCCTGGAGTTGGCCTATCTGAATGGAGGTGGACCTAATCAAACAGGAAAATAGGTAAAGAGGCCATTGCCATGAGGTTATGGATACAAAATGTGATTATTTGAGGAAGATGCAGAGTAACTGTTGCACATATTACCAATATTATTACAACAACTGCCGCTTAAACGAGTTCCACATCTCCCTGGGTTTATTTCCTTTCCAGTGCAAATATAAACAGTTAAATGTCATTACCCATGGTTATGGGACACCCTTCACTCACCCGTTGGAGCGTCCCATCTCCTCCCTCTGCCTATCTATGGTATTCATCAGGCTAAGGTACTAAAAGAGAGGAGGAACAACCACAGTCACCAACACAGACTTTATCCGAAATCTGTAAAACTTAATAATAATACTTAGAATTTAAAGTGATATTCCCACCAAACTTTGGTGTGTATCAAAAAAGTTGAGTATTAAACACACCACGTGTATCTTTAAATGCAGGTTTGCTTCATTGACTGCATGGTGACTCATCGTCAGCTCATGTCAGTCAAGCTAAACTATGCTGTCATTTCTCTGGATGTTTTAAGACTTGAACCAGAGATGCTCAAAAGTATCTGCGCTTGAGTCCAAGTCATGTCTCAAGTCTTTGAGCTAGAGTCCACATATTTGCATTCAGCGCTTCTTTTGTTTTGGCCTTGTATGAAATTTTTAAAGCCAAAGTTTATGATGAAAGGCACAGCAGCTGTTTGTTGTCCTCTCTCACGTGTGGCCGTGCGCAGCAGATACGTAACGTACTGTATTTCGTGTTACGTAGGTAGGTTATATAGGTTACGCAGGGAGGGGAATAACATTCATCAGGCGACACGAGTCTCGCATCTTGAGTCTGAGTCGAGCCTGAAGTCATGCCATTAGTTTTGCAGGTATTTTACTAACCCAGCTCCAGGGAGCTTATTCCCCGGAGTCCTTATGCTTTCTCGCCTTGCAGATTTGGTTGTTCAGGTGGTTTGTTTTTCGGCTCGACGCCCTGCACTGCTACAACTATTATTTCTATTCATAGTTCTAGTATCTGTATTGTTACTGTAAGTGCCACGGTGCACCATGACAACTGCTATAATAATTGTGAATTATATTTCTGTATATCTGTACGTCATGTTGGGCTTTGAAAAACACTGATCGTCATTTTTCACCATTTTCTGACATGTTATTGACCAAATAATCAATTATTCGAGAAAATAATTGGCAGATTAATTGCCAATAAAAATAATAGTTAGTTGCAGCCCTAATCCATTTAATAGCTGTTGAGATATTTTCATCTGGATCAAAGAGGTGGACTGGAAACCTCTGCATCTCTCTGCATGGCCATGAGTGAGAAATAGTTTTTTCTTCATGCAGCCTTTATTCACCAGTGTCCTTGTTCTGTATCACAATTATTCAAGGGCGTAGATTTTGTTCAAACAATTGTGGGGACACATTATAACAGGGGGGTCTGGGGGTCCTCCTCACCGGCATTTCCATGCAACAATTTTTTTTCTGCATCTATTTTTGCTGGAATGTCGTTATTTGCGTAAGGGAAATTATCTGTATTAATTATTCTCCTGTATTGTTCACTTCATTGTTGTATCGTATTTGGGGTAGTTTTTCAAAGAACAAATCTACCTCTTGTAAAAATTGGGAGGGGGGGGGACATATCCCCTGCATACCCCTTGTAATCTACACCTATGGAATTATTTCATTCTTTGGTGTAAGGGTATGAGAGTTACCTGCCGGCCCTTCTCCTCCTTTAGTGTCTGAATCTCCTTGCTGAGGACCTGCGTCCTGCTGCGGCTCTCTCTCAGGGTGGACTGTCTGTCAGAGTTGTGTCCTGTGGTCTGCTCTGAAAGGGTTAAACAACAGGAGCAGAGGGCTAATAAGTGAAGAGAGAGAAAAATAGGTCCGGAGCAGAGGATGGTATGCATGTTAACAGGTATCACTGGGTGATAATCCGTACCACATTCAAATCAGTCGACATCTAGTCTAAATCCTTTGCGTTCCGCTTCAGGGATTGCTCCGGTGCTGCCGGAAATTCCGCAGGATGCATGTATTTTCCGTTTCCTTCTGCTTTCTTTGTGTTGGAATTTTAAATTTGGTGGATTTCTGAGGACTATGGTTAACTGCTCCTCAGATCTCTGCAGGGTAAATCCAGACAGCTAGCTAGACTATCTGTCCAATCAGAGTTTTCTCTCTCGTGACTATTTAGCAGCGGCTCCATGTGGAGTTTAGCACCGCCCATGATGATTCTGATTGGTTTAAAGAAATGCCAATAAACCAGAGCACGTTTTCCTCCCATCCCAGAATGCGTGGACTAGCCAGACCCTCCTTCAGCGCTTTGGAGGAAGGTCTGGCAAAGAGAGACTAGTCTACATCTAATGCCCCTATGCCTGTAACCATATTTTGTAACTACATTATGTATTTTTTATGTATAGGAATATTTACATTTATACAAATATGTTGTAAGATTTCCCTTTTCTATATTCAGTGCCTATGAATTTAGTGTAATATATATGAAGAGGAATATGTATAGTTATATGTTTGCGAGAAAGAGTATTGTTAGCTATACTTCCTATTAAAATTAAATCTACATCACAATAGTGTTAATACTTTCCCAGTAATGAGAGGTGTACAATTATTCAAATTGAAGCAATAGTGTTAGAGTAACAATCACTGATGGCACTTATTGCAGTAAATATTACTTCCTCTGCATATATGTATATCCAAACAAATCTATCCCACCAGCAGCTGTCCTCATGGTGTATGTCTTATATACTGAAGGATGTGATCAAATGTGTGCCAAGAAAAGCCCTCTATATTGTAATATCCAGTTGAAACCAAACAATGTGATCTCATATCCAATAACTCAGTTTATATGTATTATACAAGCTTGTATCTAAGTGATTGCATCTGTTTTGATAACATTACTTATAATCTATGCATTTAAACAAATAATACAATTTGCATGACTCCTACCACATTTAGTTGTCTTTTGGCTTCATTTTCTGGAGTCAAGGTTAGGTGATAACATTTTCTTTTCATTATTCTAGTTTGGTATAGCTTAAGATGTTTGTCAGGGTTTCACCCACTTCTAAAATACCCTGGTGAATGTACACAGCTCACAATTGTTCATTTGTAAAAGTATAAAAACAAAAACATGGTGTTTGTCCTCGTATTAACTTGCTTATGTTTAAAAATGTATGACAGTATGTGAAAATCCAGAGTTGTATGGCACAGGCTTGAAACAATATACTGTATACTGATGAACCGTCCCTTTAAGGAGGCAGACAGGATGCAGCTGCATGTTTAGCTTATTACGAGCAATGAGTAATACAGTGTAGAAAAAACTAGGGTAAATTGTACCGACACGCATGCTTAACCATGTACTTACTACACACACACACACACACACACACACACACACACACACACGTCACTAAATGTAACAATAGACACACAATTTGCCTTTTTCAGCATGAATATGCACAGTAAATTTCACGGCTTTCTGCCGATTACACCTGCACATTAAACCATTCAACAGTGTACTTTCACATACACAGACGTTTCCTCAGACAGGAGGCTTTACTCACAGTGGAGGAACTTGCATTATGTCACCAGTGAAAACTTTCAGTTTCTCCTCAATGTCCAACCTGGTTATGTGTTCTGTGGGCAAAAATCACATAAACATCATCCTGTAAAATAGAGACAAACCTTACCAAGTGCTTTGAGTGTGTCACTAGGTATGTTGTTCCCTGCCATCTCCAGCTGCACTATGCTATGGTTCTTCTGCAGAGCCTCCAACAAAGTCCTGCCACCCAGCAGACCAATGTTGTTCCACCTCAGATCTGTAAGTACAGTCAGTGAGAACAGCCAAAGTGGACCATTATTAGTCAGTCAAGCGATATACCATACACCAGAATACAGCAAGAACCTGTTCTTTACCCCTCCAACTTGTGAATTAGATTGATCATTCTGCATGTTTGTTAACCACAAACAATCTGTACAGACTACCTCTATTTAATAACTAGATTAATTTATTGACTTTTTTGTTTAATAGAACCTTTTTAGGACATCAACTACACGTAACTTATGATCAGTTTAATTGCATGCAGAAACAATCTGTGGCTTGGTGTAGTCTAGCTCAATGGATGTACATTGCTGGGATGAAGCTGTCATCCAGCGTGTCTCTAATGTGTCAGATGTCCCTCCCCTTGCGCTATCTCCACTTTCCATTTTGCAAGGGCACTGTTACCACATCCTGGGCTTAGCGCCGTCCATCGACAGTTGTGATTGGTTAAAAGAAATACAAACAAGCCAGATCTTCTTCTTTTTTTATTTTTACCTAACCCAGGATAGAGCGTTGTAGGCAGACCATACTCCAGCACTGACACAGCAATGGCGAGATAGGTCTGGCAATGTGGTTACACATTTTCTTGAAATTGCTCAGCCCTAATAACAAGCACAGCCAACTGAATTATTTCACAGTAAAATATGTGGGATCTCCCAGTACAGAGCATGTCCCACCACTGAAAAGATATTCTGACAAAAAACAAAGGGAAAACCTTGAAGCAGGGATTTTGTCACTTAATTTTCAACAGATTCTTATACACTTAGGCTACATTTACATTACTACGTTTTGGTTTTGAAGTGGAGTTTTGAGCCAAAAGCAAACTCTGTGTACTCAAGTGCTTTTAGCACCAGTAGAAGAACTAATCTCCGTTTAAACTAACATGCTCAAACCAAAATATGAACCCTCATGTAAACTGAGTATGCGCAAGCCGGGGTAAACAGGAGGCAGCATGTATACTCTGCCCGTTGCTGGTAGTTGCCATGGTAATAGTAGCTTAGTCTCAGAGAACGAGACATCATGACCCAATCAGGAGGCGAAATATCGGCGTCAGTGTCGGTCTAGGGGTGAAGTGGTCATATTTGTTTTTATTGCGTCTCACCTAGCACCTGCACAGTGGTGTTGCGTTTAAGAGCCAGAGCGAGCTCAGACGCTCCGTGGTGGTTGATCTGATTGTTGCGCAGGTCCAGCTGTGTCAGCACGCTGTTGGACGCCAAACCATCACAAAAGAGTGAGAAGGCTTCGTCCCACACTCCCAAAGCATTCCACTCCAACACCAGCCTGCAAACAGTATTCACAGGTTGTAAGCATTATGTGTTCATGGAGACATCATTCTCTGTTGCAGCAGTGTGGGGTTATGTTCGTTTTCAAGTTTATGTCCTGATCAAAAATCCTTTCTAGGAAGATAAATACGTAAGCTATTAGTTGATTCTAATAATATGCGGTAGCAGTCAACTTTGATAAGTATACAGTATCTCACAAAAGTGAGTACACCCCTCACATTTTAGTAAATATTTCATTGTATCTTTTAATGGGACAACACTGAAGAAATTACACTTTGCTCCAATGTAAAGTATTAAGTGTACAGCTTGTATAACAGTGTAAATGTGCTGTCACCTCAAAATAACTCAACACACAGCCATTAATGTCTAAACTGCTGGCAACAAAAGTGAGGACACCCCTATGTTAAATTCCCATAGAGGCAGGCAGACTTTTATTTTGAAAGGCCAGTTATTTCATGGATCCAGGATACTATGCATCCTGATAAAGTTCCCTTGGCCTTTGGAATTAAAATAGCCCCACATCATCACATGCCCTTCACCATACCTACAGATTGGCATGGTTTTATGTCGGTTAGCCTCAGAGCTGGTTTGATTTGCATTGAGAGATGATTTTATGGAAAGTACCCCATGCCAATCTGTACTAATGGTGATAACTGGCCTTTAAAAATAAAAGTCTGCCTGCCTCTATGGGAATTTAACATAGGGGTGTACTCACTTTTGTTGCCAGCGGTTTAGACATTAATGGCTGTGTGTTGAGTTATTTTGAGGGGACAGCACATTTACACTGTTATACAAGCTGTACACTTAATACTTTACATTGTAGCAAAGTGTAATTTCTTCAGTGTTGTCCTATCAAAAGATATACTGAAATATTTACTAAATGTGAGGGGTGTACTCACTTTTGTGAGATACTATATATTTTCCATTGTCCAAGCTGTGAGCCATTGGCATAAAAGCATTCACTTGAACAATAACAAGTCAGGGTGCTCAACAGCAAGGTTTTACCCAAGGGCCCCCTAACGGTTCAACAGCCATGGTTACACCACTCATGGCAGCTCAAATAAGGACTGGTGATGTGACATGTACAAGCAGAACTGACATTCTTGAGTTCTTAAATTGTAACTACCGTTTTTTTTTTTTTTTTTAACCTGGACCCTATTTCTCTATGTTTTTGTGTCTAAGTGACTGATCGGACAATCTTTGACATCGGTCCAGTATTAAGCAAGATCGCTGCACTCGGCAGTCAGCGAAACAAGCTACAATGTAAGTTAATAGGACTTGAATTGTGCAGCTTGTATTTAGTTCACAAAAGTGCTTGTTCTGACAGAAAATATATTTTCACATGAAGAGCATTGTTCTCACCTACGCAGAGTATTGTTACGTGCCAACAGCTTTCCCAACACCTCAGCCCCTGTCGATCTCAGGTTATTTCCCTGTGAACAATATTTTGCATCAACAGACTATCCAAACACTTAAAATCCATTAGGGTCTGAGAGTGTAGACAGTCTAATTTGGCAGGTGTTACCTTCAGATCCAGGACTTTTACAGTTGTGTTGCCAAACAGTCCAGTCAGAAGTACTTTGGCACCTGAGAGTCACACACAAGCATAAAAGCAGACACTTTCATACATGATGTTAACTTATTGTCATCAAATCCCATGTGCAGACAAACCAACAATGATTATTCCTCTGTGCCATAGAGCTCCATTGTTGTCCAAAAACTATTAAAAACACATCAATGAGCCACACTGTTGCACTGGTAATATGTTCCAATTTGGATTAATCCGCCACTGAAAATAGTCCCAAACATTTGCACACTTTCTTCCTGTTTGAGTAGTGTTTGTTAAAAACTACAGTGGCCAGCTGTTTTAGGCTTTTTATAAAAATGAAACTATATATTTGTAATTTTGTTTATTAGATCCAACGGGTTTGGTGCTGTGAGCAACAGACAGGGTAGGGAAATCAGATAGTATTGAGAGACAGACTAACACATTGTTGGTTTTGGTCTTGGAATTTGACCACATTGACAATTAGAAAATATATAACACTTGTTTTTCTTTAAAGTCAGACTAATTAAAATGCATTGGATGAGTTTACAGACTCAGGCAGGTTTCAGTGAACAGTCACAAGCAGTAGTATTAACTAATATTAACTGCATTGCAAAGACTGCAAAGACAAAGTAACCCAGAGTAAATGTGCATACCACCGCATCAGTGACAGTTATCGATATGGAAAATCAAAACATGCTAATTTATTTACAAGCATGTGTTTGCATTTCTATGCATGCTAATTGACTCTTGCTCTTATAGTAAGCAACGTACAATTTAATAAACCAAACTACTGTACATATAGGCTGTGTGTCAATCTTAAGACTTACACAATACACACCTTCCTCACTGAGCATGCAGTCACTGAGCACCACCTCTGTAAAGCCGGTATCATTTTGGAAGGCCCTGGCCAGCACAGAGCAGGTATCTGCAGACAGGCTGTGTCCACTCAGGTCCAGTCTGGAGCCCTGACCAGCCCTGCTCTCCTGGAGCTGAGCCACAACACTCTCCTGAGGCTCCGCACCGCCCTCCTTACACAGACGCAGGTACGCCTGCCTAAAATCCTCCATTGTGCGTCACCTGTCTCTCCTTTTCATCTGAGATGAACAATGCTGTCTTCAAGTCTTCCTTCTTTCCTCTGGGACTTGTCCTGTTGACTGGAGAAGAAAAGATTGAATTTGCAGACTAGTGGTAAAATGATTAGATGATTATTTGATCAGCAGAAAATGTACTATTTTAATAATTGAAAAATCCTTTAAGTCATTTTTTTAAAGCCAAACAGTCCCTAGTATCTTCTTAATTGTGAGGATTCATTATTTTTTAATAATAATAATAATAATTAATTAATTAATTGTGATTATAAACTGAATATCTTTGGGTTTTGGACTGTTGGTTGGACAAAAAAAGACATTTAATGACATCACCTTGGGCTTTAGTTATTCATGAAGGCCATTTCTCACGATTTTATAACAATTTGTAGACCAAAGGTTCAATAGATGTATCCAGAAAACAATCATCAGATTATTCAATATAAATTTGAATGTGCTAAATGTGCTGGTTTTGCTGTAAAGTGTCTTTGAGTACCATGTAAAGCGCTATATAACTAAAATGTATTATTATTATTAGTTATTACTAACACAGTGTTTTCTAATGAAAATTAATTTGACAGAAAACAGAAACTACCATTCTAATAGTTCCATCTGTCCAGCATCAAGTACATTAAAACTGCACCTCAAGGGAGGTCTCTCTGCTAGCCTCCTGTTTTAATCATGTACAGAGATCTACTAGCAGCTCATTACCATCAAGTGGAAGTAAGCAGAAGGACCATAGTCAAAAAGCAGTTATCAGCTGCCTTTGTGGGGCCAAAAAGCATGAAACTCTTGTGTGGCAGTCAGTGCTCCCTGATTACTGGGTTCGCCTACAGGACTAGTCTGGCTATCACCAGACCAAGCTGGGTCTACCCAGTCTACTACAGGACAGTTTCTGATTAGGAATACATGGATGCTTAATCAGTTAAAGACGTGTTAGGCACTGACAGTGTCCCGAGTCACTGTGATGGACAGATGCCCAACCCACAAGTACAGGTTCCACTTAGAAAATCTAAACAACTGGAATTGACTTGGCAAGTACTGCTCTGTGACAAGCGCCACCAAAACAGGGGCAGTTTAGAGTGCATCAGGATGAGGAAATTCAAACTTTAAGAACTGATTTGCCTGTTATGTTAGCTAGCTAGCTAGTTGGCAAAAGCATAACATTAACATGTAATAAAAAAAACTTGGCTGCTTGGTGGAATCCTATGTTTGCCGAATCAAAATATGGCTTCTATTAATTTAGAAAAGGTATTGCGTTTTATTTTTACAAGGTACGTATCTTGGTAATAAGCAAGCAATATTTGTTTTGCCAATTTTTGAATAAGAGTGTCGCGTTATCGTGTACGCGAGTCAAAGGTTCGTTCAAGACTATCAAATGGTTGCCTAACCTAATTACGGAAGTATTTATGTTTTCCTGGGAATATACGAATCGTATGTTGAAACAAAAGAACACAAACCTCAGCGACTGACGTCGCAATACAAATATCTTCGTAGCAGTTATTGTTGTTACAGACAGCACAGCTGACAGGCAAAGGAAACCAACCGACAAAGTAACTAGGAAGTGTTTTTCGGCGCAAAGCATCTTGGTCAGCGTAGTTTTTTTTAAAGCGTGAGCATTTTTCACCCATCGACTCTCTAACAATTAAAACGGCACTTAATCAACCTTAATCAGTCAAAAATTCAAACTCAGAAGTCAAAGGGGCAGCATGTATCAATGTCATGTTTTATAACTTACATATTGTGACAAATAAGAAATGAGTAACTTATTGAACCAGCAGATGGCGAAATACAAAAAACCGGTTCGCTTAGCCGCAGTTGATAACTGAACAAATAATAGAAGAAGAAGAAGAAGAAGAAGAATATTGGCAGAATGCAGAGGAAGAATGAAACAAGCATGGCAGGAAGCATAAGTAACACTGCGGCTCCGATAACTAGTTCTCTATCTAAACTACAGTCTTTAAATGGATTGTTTGCGATATATAAGAAACAAGGACCGACATCTGCAGACGTGTTGAATACACTCAAAGAAGTTTTACTCAGGGGTAATTCGGCAGGGGCGGAAGTCAGGACGAGTGTCTGTGGTCATGTGTTGAAGCTAACAGTGGTGTGTCTGTGGTCATGTGTTGAAGCTAACAGTGGTGTGTCTGTGGTCATGTGTTGAAGCTAACAGTGGTGTGTCTGTTGTCATGTGTTGAAGCTAACAGTGGTGTGTCTGTGGTCATGTGTTGAAGCTAACAGTGGTGTGTCTGTGGTCATGTGTTGAAGCTAACAGTGGTGTGTCTGTTGTCATGTGTTGAAGCTAACAGTGGTGTGTCTGTGGTCATGTGTTGAAGCTAACAGTGGTGTGTCTGTTGTCATGTGTTGAAGCTAACAGTGGTGTGTCTGTGGTCATGTGTTGAAGCTAACAGTGGTGTGTCTGTGGCCATGTGTTGAAGCTAACAGTGGTGTGTCTGTTGTCATGTGTTGAAGCTAACAGTGGTGTGTCTGTGGTCATGTGTTGAAGCTAACAGTGGTGTGTCTGTGGTCATGTGTTGAAGCTAACAGTGGTGTGTCTGTGGTCATGTGTTGAAGCTAACAGTGGTGTGTCTGTGGTCATGTGTTGAAGCTAACAGTGGTGTGTCTGTGGTCATGTGTTGAAGCTAACAGTGGTGTGTCTGTTGTCATGTGTTGAAGCTAACAGTGGTGTGTCTGTGGTCATGTGTTGAAGCTAACAGTGGTGTGTCTGTTGTCATGTGTTGAAGCTAACAGTGGTGTGTCTGTTGTCATGTGTTGAAGCTAACAGTGGTGTGTCTGTGGTCATGTGTTGAAGCTAACAGTGGTGTGTCTGTGGTCATGTGTTGAAGCTAACAGTGGTGTGTCTGTGGTCATGTGTTGAAGCTAACAGTGGTGTGTCTGTGGTCATGTGTTGAAGCTAACAGTGATGTGTTTGGTGTCTCTCTCTTCTAGAAGCCGGTGTACAAAACCCGAACCCACGGAAGAGGAGGAAGCAGAGCCTGAAGATGGGCCACGGAGGGACGCTGGACAGTGCTGCCAGCGGGGTGTTGGGTAAGCGGCTTGTTGGTTGTCATTTCTGCCTTAGCTGGGTTGATGGGGAGCAGATATTGGTAGAAAAGATCCACCCAAACACTTAACCCTTGGGTTGTCTTCGGGTCAAATTTGACCCGTTTTTCAAAATGTCTATATCAGAAATATGGGTTTCTTTTTAACTACCTAATTTGGATGATTCCATACATCGCGCTTCGCAAGAACAACAAAAGATAGGATCTCTACTTTCATTGACTTTTGGGTGTTTTATAAAAACAAATTAGCATTTGAAAAAAAAAACAGACTGAACATTGACATTCACCCTTCTGTGAATAATTCATAATTTCTGCTTTTTTTAACTGAAGGATTAGGTATAATTTCCTATAAATGAAGTGTACTGACCATGAATTCCAAAAATGAGTGTAAAACTGGTAATAAGTTGGTGTTAGTGGTGTTTATACATGGTAGTGAAAAGAAGCAGTAAATGTAAAAAGAGCCAAAAACCTTGAAAAGAAAGAAAAAAGTGTTGATAAAAGAGATGAAAACGTCATTAAAAAGGGTTGATTTTCAAGACGACAAGTACATGGTCGAATCGGAGACAACACAAGGATTAAAAATACCAACAGTTACAGGAGATGTACCTTGATATTTCTCCAAGGGCTGGGTATGGTTATTAATTACTACTAAGTAGGGCTGGGCAATATATCAATATAAATCGATATCGTGATATGAGACTAGATATCGTCTAGGGCTGCACGATATGAGGAAAATGAGAAAAATAAATTGCAATTATTGTGACACATTACGATTGCGATATGATTCACGATATTGAAGGGAATGGTCATTTTCATTGAAACATATTAAAATGAAAAATGATTATAGTGTGATTTTTGCGAGGATCTGTAGCAAACAGATGTTTCAGAACGGTTTGACACATGTTTTGCCTTTAACAAATATTTGCCCCCACTGTGATTTGGATATAGGCTGGTCCTACCAGACTCTGGTCCATTAGCCTGGTCCTACCAGACTCTGGTCCACTAGCCTGGTCCTACCAGATTATGGTCCATTAGCCTGGTCCTACCAGACTCTGGTCCACTAGCCTGGTCCTACCAGATTATGGTCCATTAGCCTGGTCCTACCAGACTCTGGTACATTTCATTTGTACAGAGAGTCTGGCCACTCTCCATTGACAAGTGTTAACTTCCTTGAAGGCGGGTACTCTGTTGAAGTTTAAAACTATTGGATCTGCCCAGAGCCACTCTGGATCTGCCATAACCAATCGCTAACGTTTGGTCGTGACGTATGTTATGCGCATGTGCGTAATACATCTCCATAGCAGCAGGCGGCGCTTCTCTGTATTGTTTCCCAGAAAATGAAAACCGGCAGCTGATAGGACGAACGCATCACGTGGTTCTTTTTTCTCCGGAAATTCACAGCCAGACTGTCATGGCGGCTTGTTCAGAATACGATCTCATATTGGACTAAAATAGTTCACAGAAACGTGTTTCTGAAAACATTTTAAGAGAGAAATAGGCCATACAGTTGCTGAATCTGTCTTCATTTCAGATCAACAAAGGTCAGTTTAAAAGATTTTCGTCAGATTTTGAGAGGCTCATCCGCTCGCCATTTCCACGTGAGTCCCGACTGCCCTGTCTCTGACTGAACATGTCAGGTCGGCCAAAATGAAGGTCGACAGCTCCTCCAACGGACGACGGCACGGAACACACCGAACAGACTCGAGTCACTGACCTCGCCAGACTGTCCAACGGCCGATTATCGGGTTGATGTGTCAGCGCCATTAGCCAACTCCTTCACCACTAACGGAGCGAGCTGGAAAATCAAACTGTTCCCGAACCCCGTGGGGAGGAGGGCCACAACATCATGGCCACCAACACAACTCAGCAAAGATTGTTCTTGCTCGGGCTTTAACTTCTGGATATTCGGCAGTGTTGCCACAACGGACCAAATGGCTTCACTCACATCTTTCTAGCGCACGTCCTCAACGTCATCGTTCTCAGCCACTACCTCTGTTCGCTGATTGGATTGCCAAAAACTTGGGTCGAGAAAACCCAAGACTATACCGCGAACCCAGACGGTGTACTGAAGGAAAATGAAAATTGAGCGGAAGTACGTAGGAGGGTGGAGCCAGGCTAATTTGGATATTGCACTAGTCCAAATTGCGATTTTGATATAATTGCGATTAGTTGTGTTGCCCTAATATCATCTTAGATTTTGGATATTGTTATGTCATAATGTGACATAAGTGTTGTCTTTTCCTGGTTTACATTGCATTGTACAATTGCATTGTATAATACAATACATTGCATTACAATAAAGTGATGTACTTTTCTGAACTTACCAGACTGTTCTTGCTGTTATATTATCTGCCTTTACCCACTAAATCATTATATCCACATTACTGATAATTATTTATCACAAATCTAATTGTGTAAATATTTTGTGAAAGCACCCATTGTCATCTACCCTGGAAATCCAGAGATCTCGTGAGAGCACAATTTCGAATTAGCTCAGCGAGTCACTCTGGCATTCAGTAATGATGCTCATTAACTATGCCCTTGTAGCCGAGCTGCACCAATCATTTCATTACATTACATTACATGTCATTTAGCTGACGCTTTTATCCAAAGCGACTTACAATTAAGTGCTTTCAACTGTGAAGGTTCAACAAGTAGTAAGTGCAAATACATTGACTTTAAATAGGCAAAGCTACAAAGAGACATATGAAAGTGCAGGTTTTTAATCCGAGGTGTAGTCGGAAGAGATGTGTTTTTAGCCTTCGGCGGAAGATGTGTAGGCTTTCGGCCATCCTGATATCGATGGGGAGCTCGTTCCACCATTTGGGAGCCAGGACAGTGAACAGTCGGGATTTCGTTGAGTGATTAGTTCTCCCTCGCTGTGAGGGGGCAGCCAGCAGTTTGGCTGATGCAGAACGAAGTGGGCGCGTTGGGGTATATGGTTTGACCATGTCCTGGATGTAAGCTGGGGCTGATCCGTTCGTGGCCCTGTACGTAAGTACTAGTGTCTTGAAGCGGATGCGGGCCGCAATTGGTAACCAGTGAAGAGAGCGGAGGAGAGGTGTAGTGTGAGAGAACTTGGGGAGGTTGAAGACAAGTCGAGCCGCTGCATTCTGAATGAGCTGCAGGGGTTGGATGGCACATGCAGGCAGGCCAATCAGGAGGGAGTTGCAGTAGTCTAGACGTGAGATGACTAGAGCCTGAACCAGAACCTGAGCCGCCTTCTGAGTTAGAAGGGGACGTATCCTTCTGATGTTATGCAGCATGTATCTACACGATCGGGTGGTTGCAGCAATGTTAGCAGTGAAGGAGAGTTGGTCGTCAAGTGTTACACCCAGGTTTCTAGCAGTCTTGGTGGGGACTACTATAGAGTTGTCAATTGTTATAGTCAGGTCTTGGGTAGGAGAGCCCTTCCCTGGAAGGAAAAGGAGCTCAGTCTTGTTGAGGTTGAGTTTCAGATGGTGTGTAGACATCCAAGAAGAGATGTCAGTCAGACAGGCCGAGATACGTGCTGCTACCTGAGTTTCAGACTCAGGAAAGGAGAGAATTAGTTGGGTGTCATCTGCGTAGCTGTGATAAGAAAAGCCGTGCGACTGAATGACAGACCCGAGAGAGTTGGTATACAGAGAGAAGAGGAGGGGACCCAGGACTGATCCCTGAGGAACCCCAGTTTTAAGTGGGCAAGGTTCTGAGCTAGACCCTCTCCAGGTTACCCGGTAGGTTCGGTCTGCCACGTAAGATGTGAGTAATGAGAGCGCAGAGCCTGAGACACCCAGATTTCGGAGTGTCGAAATGAGGATCTGGTGGTTCACTGTGTCAAACGCAGCAGAAAGATCCAGAAGGATGATGATGGAAGAGAGAGAGGTTGTTCTAGCGATGTGAAGCTGCTCAGTGACCGCAAGGAGGGCAGTTTCTGTTGAGTGGCCAGCCTTGAAGCCAGACTGGTGGGGATCAAGAAGGTTGTTCTGGTGGAGATAGGTAGAGAGTTGATTATAAATGGCACGCTCAAGAGTTTTAGATAGAAATGGAAGAAGGGAGACGGGTCTATAGTTATTTACATCAGAGAAGTCGAGTGTTGGTTTTTTGAGCAGTGGGGTCACTCTTGCCTCTTTGAGAGCATCGGGGAAACAGCCAGTTGACAAGGAGATGTTAATGAGATGGGTGAGGAAAGGAAGGAGGTCAGGAGCAATGGACTGGAGAAGGTGAGAAGGGATAGGATTCAGGGGGCAGGTGGTTGGGCGGGCAGAGGTAATCAAAGTAAGAATTTGGTTTGGAGATAAAGGGGTGAAAGAGGAAAGAGTACTGGAAGTGATGGCTGGTAAGGTGATTTCAGGAGGTGTGGTTGAGAATGAAGAGCGTATGTCATCTATCTTTTTTACAAAGTAGTTGACAAAGTGGGTTGGTAGGAGGGAGGCGGTGGACTGGGGGAATCTAGGAGGTTAGAGAAGATGGAAAAAAGTTTTTTGGGGTTCGAGAGAGGATTCAATTTTGGTTTGATAAAGAGCTTTTGGCTGCAGAAATATAGGCAGTGAAGGAGGAAAGAAGAGACTGATAGGTAAGCAGATCATCTGGGTGTTTAGATTTCTGCCATTTCCTTTCCGCTGCCCGTATAGTTGATCTTTCAGCACGTACTGAGTCAGATAACCACAGAGCTGGGGAGGATTTGCGAGCCTGTCGTGAAGTAAGAGGGCAGAGAGAGTCGAGAGAGGAGGATGGAGTAGAGAAGAGTGTCTGTGGCATCATTGGGAGACATGAGTAAGAAAGAGTCGGATGGAGGGAGGGTTGATAAAGTACATGCCGCCAGAGAAGGAGAGAGTGAACGAATATTACGGCGGACAGGTATGGTGTCTCTTGAGATATGGTTGTGAGCTTGGGAGAGAGTAAGAGATGAAGAAATGGTCTGAGGTATGGAGTGGCGTAACAGTGAGGTTGGCTGTAGAGCAGTTTCTGGTGAATATGAGATCTAAGTGGTTGCCAGCTTTGTGAGTGGGTGGTGAAGGAGAGAGTGAGAGGGCAAAAGAAGAGAGAAGGTGAGAAAAGGCAGCTAACTTCTCTGTCTGGATGTTGAAGTCGCCCAGAAGTACCAGCGGAGGGCCAGTTTCAGGGATGTTTGAAAGAAGGACATCCAGCTCCTCCAAAAACTCTCCCAGAGGACCTGGTGGGCAGTAGATAACAATGATGACTAGTTGTACCGGATGGGTTATGGTGACAGCATGAAGTTCAAAAGATTGTGGAGTGAACTGTGGCAATGGGTAGAGAGAAAATCTCCAATCACATCGGTGTATCTGATATAGGCGGGCCAGAGGCGAGCTAAACGGATGACGACAGTTTAATCTACCAGTTAGCTCCGCTGGTAGCTAAGAGTTTAATCTACCAGTTAGCTCCTCTGGTAGCTAAGAGTTTAATCTACCAGTTAGCTCCTCTGGTAGCTAAGAGTTTAATCTACCAGTTAGCTCCTCTGGTAGCTAAGAGTTTAATCTACCAGTTAGCTCCGCTGGTAGCTAAGAGTTTAATCTACCAGTTAGCTCCTCTGGTAGCTAAGTAGGGCTGAACGATTTTTGAAAATAATGTAATTGCGATTTTTTTCCCAAATATTGCGATTGCGATTTGATATTCGATTATTTTTTTAAGCTCTTAGTCTTCTGTATTATTCAACAAAGAATAATAATATAATCATTTATAGTATGAACACACAATTACACACTAGACAGTTAAATAAGTAAAAATATAGTATATATCTATATACACACACACACACACACACACACACACACACACACACACACACACACACACACACCAGTGTATTTTTTTACAGTGCACAGAGAGGAGCTGCCTCCAGCCCCTCCCCCTCGTGAAGTTGCGTGCTGCTGTGTGCACTTGTTCAGAGAGGCTATCGTTGCGTTAGCTAGTTGCTGGTGTTCTTGACGTGGGATTAACTGTACTAATAAAACTGTTGAAACCCCGCGGCCACGCTGCTGTGAAAGCTCCCTGAACGTCATTTATCAGAGTCTGGTTGTTACCCCTCTCAGTGGCAGCTCCTCCACTCCATATCTTTATAACGGAGCTAACCGGAGCTAACCACTAATCAGAGCTAATTGTTGCCAACCGAGCCTTGAGTTCTGTGTGTCTGTATCCATTAGCTGCATGTATAGACTCAAGCCCGAATAAAACCCTTCATTTTATTAAAAAGGCTGTAAAAGTTTTAAACTACAACTCAGAGTTGTTTGAATGACAGAAATCAGCTCAAGGTACGGCGTAGCGTTAGCGTGCTAGTTGATGCTTTCTCTGCGGAGTGCACACTGATTTGCTCTCGCGAGTCATGTGACCAAATCGCAGCCTTTGCGATTAGGAAATCGCGTTTTAACATATCGCATATTATATTTATATTATCGCAAATGCAATTAATCGTTCAGCCCTATAGCTAAGAGTTTAATCTACCAGTTAGCTCCGCTGGTAGCTAAGAGTTTAATCTACCAGTTAGCTCCTCTGGTAGCTAAGAGATTAATCTACCAGTTAGCTCCTCTGGTAGCTAAGAGTTTAATCTACCAGTTAGCTCCGCTGGTAGCTAAGAGTTTAATCTACCAGTTAGCTCTGCTGGTAGCTAAGCGTATGGGGCTCTGGATACGTCACCCCGTGTATTGTTGTGATTGGTCGTAGTGTTATCCAATTGCGTGCAGTGAGATTTTCAGATGCATGCTTGGTGCCGCCCCTCGAGTTGGGCCAGTTTCATTACTCAGTGCCAGACCCTTAATCTTTCAGATTTGGGTCTGGATTTCCAGGCTAATTGTCAACCCTACAATGTAGTCGCAATATTGATATCGCGGTATTTGGTCAAAAATATCGTGATATTTGATTTTGTCCATATCGCCCATATAGGGCTGCACAATATATCGTTTTTTTTTTACCATTATCGCCATATTAACTGGCGCAATATACATATTGTGAATGGTTGCGACATATCGTAAAATACACTCCAATTTATTTATCAGTAGAAAACTGCACTTTAA
Source organism: Sander lucioperca (assembly GCF_008315115.2). Classification (NCBI taxonomy): domain Eukaryota; kingdom Metazoa; phylum Chordata; class Actinopteri; order Perciformes; family Percidae; genus Sander; species Sander lucioperca. The sequence continues at coordinate 28,503,670 of NC_050194.1, read as the reverse complement.
TATATAACTGTCATTTTTTTTGTGGCGCCTTTTATATTCAATTCAATGTTCAATAAGAAAATATTGGAAATGATTTTTCCTTTTATGTTTTAAATTCAACAAACTATTTGTTGTAATTTAGCAGAATACTTCAGTAGAAATGCAGAACTGAACACTTTAATATCTGTTTATCACGAGTAATATCGTTATCGCGATATTCAACAATGTAATTACAAGCATGTAGCGTACAAGGTTATGGATCATTTCGTTTAAAACATTTTTTTTATTAACTTGTATAATTCAAGCATTTTCAATGGAAGTGTTGGGAGCAAATCCACCATCCTATTTTGTGCAAAACTTATTCCAAAGTTCAGCCAAAGCTAAAATCAAATGGGTATCTTCCAAAGTTAGTCTTTTTAGTACAGAATTCCCATTTTTTTGTTTCCATACCTACACCATCCCTCAGCAAGTTTAAAACACTGTCTGAATTTGTTTCTAAAAAAACTGTCACCTGATTTGTGTGACTTCTGAAGTGTCATATTGGCTTTGGCGGATTTTCCACTGTGCACGTTCCGGCTGCGCCGCTGAATTGTTCTATCCTCCGCCACGCGCCATACCACACCAGGAGTGTCTCAGAAGCGAGCGTCTTGCTGCCCAACTCACAGATTATATTGTCTCTACAAGTACTTTATACAACTAAAAAAAAAGTAGATAGCACTATATCAGAAATAGTGCTGGGCGATATGGAGAAAATCAAATATCACTTTTTTACCAAATACTTCGATTTTGATATTGTAGGGTTGACAATTGGTGCATCACAAAAATACTTTACTACTACTATTTACACAATGCAATTTGTGATAAATACCATCATCGTCATTTGGATATAATGATGGTGGGTGCATCATCAAATTGCTAAATCTGAATGAATTTTCATGACCTTTTTAAGTGGTTTTGTGATTTTTTCTTTTGAATTATTAATAAGTTAAAACCTAGGACAGAATTTTCATTTGCGCGCGTGCGTGCGTGCGTGCTGCTGGCCGCCGCCGCCTGGCTGATTGTTTGTCTGGCGCTGCTGAGTCACGCGACGGTACAATATCAAATCACAAGAGGGGGGAGGAGGAGCAAAGTGTGCCTGCTCCGCGCTGTGACAGGAGCAGCACTGACACACACACACACAGCCAGGTCGTCTCTTTGATGAAACCACAGCGGTGCATACTGGAGAGAAACTGAAACTAAAGTATCCATCTGATTACATATCAATGTCAATACAAAGCGTTGGTATCGATATCATGGATATTTGGATCGATCCGCCCACCACTAGTGCGCACTGTTGTAGCTCCTGTGTATCTTTGTGGACTGCAAACTGGTTGTGAAATACCGACATCTGCATGCATGTTTTATGGGCATTTTATTTTATGGGTGGGTGCAGGACTTAAAACAGTAAGGTGATTTCTCCATGTTGTTAGGTTGTCATGTAGCTGTTGCCATTTGTGATGTCGCTTGTTGTGATTGGCTGAACTGAGCTTTAGACCTGCAACAATTGGTCAATCAATCGATTAGTCGATCGACAGAAAATAAATTAGCAATTAGTTTGGTAATCTAATAGTTTTCAAGCAGAATGGCAAAAAATGACTGATTCCACCTTTTAAAATGTGAGTATTGGCTTGTTTTCTAAGTCTTCTATGACAGTAAACTGGATACATTTGGGTTTTGGGCAGTTTGTCAGACAAAACAAGACATTGAAGATATCACCTTGGTCTCTGGGACCTTATGGAGATTTTTCACTATTTTGCTGACATTTTATAGACCATTAAAAATAATTATGAGTTGCAGCCCTACCCGAATTTGGACAATATCTTGACCATATGCCAGCATGGATAAAATTGTAATAAAATAAGAAAAGAAGTCCTAGGGCCACTACTGGTAAGGTGAGCAAAATCATCGGTGTGTTGTGTGGTCTGTGTTGGGTGTAATGAACATTGTCACCTCTAGGGGCTGCTAGCAGGGCTTTGCTAACATTGTCTCTGTGTCTTTCAGTTGTTGGTGTTGGGAATGGCACAAAGATGCTCAGTACAATGTTGGCTGGTTCTAAGGTGAGTTTGTTTGTACTTATGTTTACAAAAAGCCAATTGATATGTACAACAAAGCTGTAAAGAGCTATATTAACAAAACTGTTTTGCTTCAACAGAATGTGTGTTTTCATAACGACGATTTTATTTATTAGTATACCATACAAAACAATAAGACTTGTGCGTCTGTAGATTAGTTAGGAACATAACACACATTTGATAAAAGCTGTGAGCAGCAATATGTCATTGTAGTGTATTACTGTCCAGATATAGTCAGGGAATACAATACTGATGAGAGAAATACAAGTTATAGTGCGTTCCATTTGTGCTGCAAGTTGGGCTACATTTTTATGTATGAAAAGTGCTATATAAATAAAGTTTGATTGATAATTGCGGACACAGTGACGGTGCCTCTGCAAAATAGCCTCGGGAAGGAACTTGTTTTGGTGGAACATGCACGTTGAAAAGTAGTTTTAGTCGTTCAACAGAAAACTCAGATTGGATAGATAGTCTAGCTAGCTGTCTGGATTTACCCTGCAGAGATCTGAGGAGCAGTTAACCATAGTCCTCACAAATCCACCAGAGGTTAGAACGCCAACATAAAGAAAGAGGAAGGGGACGCACATCCGGCCGAAATTAGGGTCATCCGTCGGAATTTCCGGCTGCTCCAGAACAATCCAGAAAATGAAACGTTGTCGATATAGACTGCTCTCGACTGGCTGCCACAGAGTATTGCCTTGAATTTGTGAAATTAGTTTTTGCTGCGTGCCTTCACGGTGAACAGAGAATCCAAAAAGGGAATAAATCCTTGATCCTTGACGTAATAGGGGTCCGCGTTTAACAGCAAAACTATATCAAAAACATCCATTTACAATGTCTGCTACTCGTCCGGAGTAGTATATTTCACTGAGGACAGTACATACTCTGACCATATGAAACACGTTGCTCCTGTTATAGTTAAATATTTGAGCGGCATGAATATTTCCAGATTTCAACAGTTCCATATAAGTGGTCGTTTATACACTGACATCTTGGTGATGTATACCGTTTGTTTTTCAGAAATATGTTGCTGTAGGGGAACTGGGGAAAGCAACAGATAACCTTGATGCCACTGGCACTGTGATTCTGGAGAAAGACTTTGGTAAATATTGAAGTAGAAAAATAACATAATTTCATCCAAACAGCATGCCTCTTTTTCTGCAGTCGTTTTCTCTCTATTTTACAGGATGATGTTTATGTGATTTTTTGCCCACAGAACACATAACCAGGTTGGACATTGAGGAGAAACTGAAAGTTTTCACTGGTGACATAATGCAAGTTCCTCCACTGTGAGTAAAGCCTCCCGTCTGAGGAAACGTCTGTGTATGTGAAAGTACACTGTTGAATGGTTTAATGTGCAGGTGTAATCGGCAGAAAGCCGTGTGTGTTTGAGTGTGTGTACAGCTGAGAAGTCAAGACGGCCCAAATCACCATGAACCTGGGTGTTTTATTTTTGTAAAGTATCCGTCTGCTCTGTGGCCTTCCTGTTGTTCTACCTGCCTGGTTTGACACATTTGCTCGTGGAAGAAATAGAGGAGACGGCGAAACGATCGCTGCAGCGTGCGGGCCGCCACAACCCTCTGCTGGTTTTAACAGACAGATTGGATAACATAACATGGGAGCTTCGCAGCTATTGGCGGTGCTTTGACGCCCGGTATGTTTTGGCTCTAATGCTCTAATTTTTTTGATTCCGTGGTGTTGTAGTTCTTTCTTTCGCTAGTCCAAATAGAATTTGCTGTATTACAACTACAAATGAGAACAACATGCTACTTATGTTGCAACCAATCTGCTTTCATGTTATGGCACCAGTCTCTTTCGGGTTGTACCACAGACATAAAACAGATTTTGTTCTTCAGCTATGGGGAAGTGCAAGTTAAGTGATACTTGGCTTGATAAAAACTGAATTTAGGGCTTAGTTGATGTGGTGATAAAGGTCTTAAATGTCTTAAATTTGACTTGGTGAAACCTGCAGAAACTGTGTATCCCTACTGATAAAACTGAATGACATTAGTTGACAGGGGTTTCATATACCCCTAATCACAGGTGGATTCATACTAAATAGTAGCAATCCTAGTCTTTCCTAACCACAGACTGTTATGGTTGATAGCTAAAGTTAGATAAATTAGCATAGTCATAATTCTACAGCCTTATTTAAGTTTAAACTATACGTGACGTTACTCGATACGTCCAGTCTTGTGCCGATGCTCTGACAAGCAAAAGCCCCACTGTCTTATGTCCTGATAACTGTTGAAAACGGTTTTATATTTTATGGAACTCACAAACTGCAAGAATCTGTCTCGTGTTCATTTATTTGCACTGTGCGTCGTTCACGTAGAGAAAACTCTTGGCAGCAGGCGGGCGTGTGGCGAGCGTGAACGTGACAGTTTGTGGGATTGCGCCCACTTGTTGCGCCTTTCGCCTCTCAGTGAAAATGAATTATGAGGCGCGTCAATCGCTCCTTCTGAAAAGACCTACAAGCTGTAGTGTGTTGTTTCTGTCTCCCCCATGAGGAATTCTAAGTAATGATACACATGATGTATACATGATACAAGCCCCCACCCACCCACACACACACACACACACACACACACACACACACACACACACAGTTGCTAGTAGCCAAGGAGGACACGGAGGATTAAAAACCATGATGGACTCTTCAGAAGAGGTCATTATCTTCACTTGAGTTTCTGCGCGGGAAAGTCACCGGACGCCACAATCTTCTGAACATAGTCACACTGAGAAATCCAGAGAGAGTTGTGTGGAGCTGATAGTCTTAATTAGCTTTGTAGCAACTCATCTGGCAACGGCTTGAATGTAACGGATGTTCATTAATATGAAAAGTTACGCACTAAAGCTTTAAAGTTGCAACATTGAGGGAAAGGGGGAACGCTGCCGCCTAACAGTATCACTCTGTGATATGAGATGGATGTCACGTATAAACTCTGTTCTGAGTGCAGCTTATCTTTTCAATTAAATAGGCATCTTCAGTATGCTGTGCTTATTGATTTTCTGTCATTTCAGCTACTCTGCGCTGAAAAAGGACGGCCAGCGCCTGTCTGTCCTGCTGAAGAAAGGTCACAAGGTTGAGGCCAAACCAGCCAGACCAGTCACTGTGTACAAACTGACCCTGCAAGAGTTCAAGCCTCCTCTCTTCACTCTTGGTTAGCACATGCTGTAGAATGCAGTATTTCTTTCTTTCTTTCTTTAATACTGACTTCTGACTTTCTGACATTTCAAAATATCATTTTGGTTATCTTTGCCTGCTGTTTCCGTTTAGTAAAATTGCACATTTAAACAAACCGCTGAAATGGTTTTATTTCTACAACAGATATCGAGTGCGGTGGTGGATTTTATGTCAGAAGCTTGGTGGATGACCTGGGAAAAGGTGAGATAATAATGAATTTCCTCATCAGCATCAGTGGTGGAATGTAACTAAGTACATTTACTCAAGTACTCTACCTAAGTACAAATTTGAGGTTCTTGTATTTTACTTGAGTCATACCTTTTCATGCCACTTTCTACTACTCCACTACATTTCAGAGAGAAATATTGTACTTTTTACTCCACTACATTCATCTGACAGCTTTAGTTACTTTACACATTAAGATTTTTTTTTCACACCAAACACATGTAGTTTATGTAGGCCTACAAGTCCAGCTGAAATGATCAGACCATTAAACACACAACTGTCTGGATCCTTTCCAGTTTCTAAAATTGGAGGATTTTTCAGCATTGAGTACTTTTACTTTTAATACGTTAAGTACATTTTCCTGATTATACTTAAATACTTTTTCCTTAAGTAACATTTTCAATACAGGACGTTTACTTGTAATGGAGTATTTTTACAGTGTGGTATTAGTACTTTTACTTTCAGTTAGCGTTGATTCTAGCGACCCCTTTGGACTAAAGCGATAGTGTTTTTACCACACCTGCTGTTACCTTTACGGTGCTGTATTGCCCACTATAGATTACTGAGTTACCGTTACTAGGAGGTCATATAGTTGCGACGAATGTTTTGCTCAGACAGAAAATCATTCATTTACAATAAGAGAATACGTTGTATACGGTAACTTAGCCTACTTTGGATGTGTTGTGAAAATCGGACCCAGGCAGAGGCATTAATAAAAACTATATAAAACTAGCTAGAGCTGTAATCGGGCCTTAAAAGTTCGGCCCGACAAGGCCCGAGCCCGACGAGTACATTTTGATTGACAGCTTTTTAAAAGCCCAAACCCGTTTACAGCCCGACATTATTCAAATGTGGGCACGCACACAGCTCTTTTGCCTTTTGTCAAGAATGAGTAATTTCTACATGTTTTAACATAATTTATTCATGACTAACGGAAGCTATAGGCCACTTGGAAGTTGGAACAAAGAAATAAAATAAGTTCTCCAGAGGCCAGCCTCTGTTTCACCTTCTCAGCATCCATTTTCACGCTAATCAAAACACATCACCTGACCGCTCATTTACCGCCCGAGCCCGGCCCGAGCCCCTGTAAAATGATAGAAATGTATCTCTAAAACTATCCTTCTTTTCACTTAGTCTCGTTTGATGTTACACGTCATGTATGATCATCAGATGGAACATTACACACTTACGTGTAAAAGTTACATATAGTCACTTTAAGTAAAGGATGTGAATACTTCTTCTACTACTGATCAGCATGTTGATGGAAAAGTCAATAAAGTGAACTAACCCAATCAGAAGTCCACCCTGCTCCCCCCCTGTCCCATGAGAATAACCAGTGCCTGTGTGCTGCAGCGCTGTCTTCGTGTGCCCATGTGAAGGAACTGATCCGGACCAAGCAGGGTCAGTTCACCCTGGAGGAGCACGCCTTACCTGAGGAGCAGTGGACACTGGAACACATCCTGCGCTCTCTGCAGCCCTGCTCCGACTCGGAGCTTCCGGACGCCGACACCTGAGGAACACCCGACACCTGAACGGGACCTAGGGTGAAAAGCTGGGCTTTCTGTCTGTCATGGTTAGTCATGACTCACCTGCTTGGCTTTTCCAACGAAGAGAACATCCGGTCTAGGCGTGCCAATGTCTCCCGGATGTTTTTAGGGCGTGTTGTTGAATGAAGTGTGAAGAATTGAGACGCATGTCCAAACCCACTGTTGTTTGAGGAACCAAATGGACCAGTGTAATTATACACTGTACTCGTGATTTCTAGGCCACATTCTGTTGGTTTCTGTTTTGTCTCTGTCTCACCGGCTATTTACGATTTAGTTAATTTTGTAAATAATTTTGTATTTAGTAACAGCCCCACTCCATCCAGCCTTGGTCTTCACCTGTTCATATCCTCCCCTTGTATGACAGAGCTAGATGATACACACATACAGTATACATACATTTACACTATCTGACAATAGGACCATAGATGTATACTAGGGCAGGGAATATTGCTTGAAAATTCACACAGTACTTAAAACAGAATTGCAGTGTAAATAAACATTGGACAAAAAACATTTTACATTGCAGGATTTATTATGATTCATGCTGACAGGATTTAAAATAGTTTCCTTTTTGTATAATTTCCTTATAAATATAGTTCCTGCTTTCAGTCACAACTGTGGGGAATCCGTGAGATGAGCAGAAATATTAACTTCATTTATGTTGTGATATAATGGTATATCGATATTGACTGATATGAAAAGGAGTGTTGCGATAACATTGTCTTCATTTAGGTGGTCTTGTTTGAAACACCAGTAGCTCCATCTTCTGTAGCCATGCTGAAAAAATGAATTTACAAAGCAGGAGAAATATATTGCTCAATATACCTGGAGGTTTGGGGAATGCCATGATCTCAACAGTGAAGGAGACTGAAGGAGACATTTGACATGTGAATGAAAGCAATTTCTGTTCTTCCAGTACACCGTGTATAGCTGCTATTATTATTTTTGTAAAGATTGGTGTACTCCACATCTGAAAGTGTTGGTGTGTTTATACAGCCTGTCTTAATTTGTTTTTCACTTGCATATTAAATAAATATTCAAGTGAAACCGTTCTTCTTTGTTAAATACAACACAATTTCTAACATCATTCATAACAGAGTGGCTTCTGGTCATATAGGAACTATATTTTTTACTAGGCATCACTGACTGCGTTTAGATGCACATAATATATCAGTTTTTGCCTATATTTCAAAAAAGACGATATTCCCACTAAGCTGTTTACATGGCTAATGAAAGTGAATACTCCACTAACACGTAGCCGTGCAAAATACAATTTCTTAAATTTTCCAGCAGTGGTGGACTTGTTGGACCATGTGAACACAGCGTCCCTTTTTCATTCCTTCAACCAGCTTCTTGAAAAGGCCGGCGTAGTGATGTGTGCTCATATCCAAAAACCTGTTGATATCCAAGTCTTTGATAATGTTTAAAAGTATCTGTGTTTCTCCTTCTTATCGGGTCTGCAGCCTTGCAAACTGTTGGCTGGTTGGTTCAGCAACCATAGCAACGCACAGAGCTGACCATAAGCTGTAAACAGGCAAGAGGCCGTAAACTGTGGTAAAACCCCCGACTGAGACGCATATTCTGAATGCGCTGTATACATGTCCAAAGAATGCCTCTAAAACCTGAATAATACCGGAATATCCCACATCTTAATCAGAAAATGCTATATTTGGAAAAAGGCCTCATTAGGAATATGCAACCAGAATATGCTGTTTACACAACCTGTATCAAATTCTCAATAATAGTGGAATATTGGTGTGCAAACGTACAAACGTGTGTTGTTTTGTCCTGCCCATTACTATGCTGACTGATTAGTTGACACAGGGAAGGGAGAACATTTAAGGGCCTTCAAAATTAGGCAGTCAAATAAGGTTGTGATAATTAGTTACTACGGCAGCTGTGGTCTATATCCTTGACGGTCCACTTCCGGGATTGCTCCGGTGCTGCAGGAAATTACGCTGGATGCATGAATTTTTGCCGATGTCCGTTACCTTCCTCTTCCTTGGTGTTGGCGTTCTAACCTCTGGTGGATTTGTGAGGACTATGGTTAACTGCTCCTCAGATCTCTGCAGGGTAAATCCAGACAGCTAGCTAGACTATCTGTCCAATCTGAGTTTTCTGTTGTATGATTAACAACTAACAACTTTTGAACGTACACATGTTCCACCAAAACAAGTTCCTTCCTGAGACTATTTGACAGCGGCTCCATGCGGAGCTTAGCGCCGCCCATGACGTTTCTGATTGGTTTAAAAAAAAAAATGCCAATAAACCAGAGCACGTTTTTCTCCCATCTCAGAATGCTGTGTGGACTAGCCAGACCCTCCTCCGCTCCGTGTGGATGGTCTGGCAAAGCAAGACTACGGCAGCTGTAACTGTTCCTCTGGCATACCAGAGAAATGTAGATTCTAAATGTAGATGTATTGTTTCATATTTTTCTCAAATGTCTTTTCCCCCTTCCCCCTCTCCTTTAAGCTGACGGTTTGAAATGACTAAAACTAACGTCACTGCCTCAAGTACAGGAGAGGCAATAGCACAGCACACTTTGTGTTTAAGTGTCTGAAGAGACTCAAAGTACCTGCCAGATGAAGTGGTATAATTAGACTGTCCATATTGCAGATGATGGGTCACAGTTTTGACTCATTTCATAATTTTGATTTGGTAAGTCATACTTCTGACTTAGTATCTCAAAATTATACTTTTATATCTTAAAATTGAGATGCAAGTCAAGTTTCTTACAGGTTTTGAATGAGTGTCTTATATGTTAGATTAACTAAATATATACTGTAATACTTTGTCAAAAGTGAGGGATACTCACTCTTGACAATCACTAACTTTATTTCTGAATGTAATCAAGTTAAAGTAGAGGTCTACAGTCAACATAACACCGGTGGACTAGGGGTTTGGGACCCTTTTTAAAAAGTCAAAATTTCGACTTATGTTAAAATAAAGACTTAGGAAATAACATTAAGTCACAATTTTGACTTAAGCCTAAATGTCTCAATTTCGATTTAGTGGCAAGTCAAAAGTATTAGATACCAAGTCAAACTGTGACTTTATCTCTTTATAATTGATATTGTTGATGGTAACATTAACATATATGGCGCCAGCTGCCAAAGAAGCAGCAGCAGCGCCTCGGCTGAGAAGTTATCAATCTTTTTTTTCGACAGGAGCCTGACGCCGCGGAAAGCTGGCCGGATCAATGCGCTGCAATGATTGTCTCAGACCAAATATTAGCCGTTTGGTGATTTCTTTCATGTCTTCAAGGCTGCTCATATCCCTGTTTGCTCTCTGAGTCCACTTTATCTAAATTACCGCCGTTAGAAAGTTGCCAGTTAGCGGCGCGCGCTTTAAAGACGCATCACAAAATCGAACCATTGGACTGGATTAGTGCGCAGATTTATCAGTGAGGAGCAATAGGCTTCCTCCCAACACTGGAGCGTGATTTGTGACCATATCGTTAATGAAGTCACCTGGTAATAAAACAAATCAAGATGGTCGGAAGAAGATGGATGGATGGAAGATGGTCGCAGCACGCCTAGGTCAGAGAGAGACAGCTTTTCTGTTCGTGGTGAAAACGAGAAGTTGTCGGTTATTGTTTATCACTTTGCGGAAACGTGTCTGAGGGGATAAACGTGCTCTTCGAGGACCTTTTAAAACGCTTTGCATTCGTAGTCTTTGTCATAAGTATATCACCTCAACCGCACTGATAACCTAGGTGGATTTCACAGGAAAACTCCAAACATTCAAATCATGAGTTAATCACCCGCTATTCAGCTGCACCGCCGGGATGAGGACTGCAGTTCACTTGAATTACATTGTTAAAGATAACACTCTAAAGTGTTTGATTAGTCAAAGACCCTTTTAACGAACGTCTCTGTGCCGTGCGTAAAACCAGAGCAATATCACACTGACAACACTGAGCTCATGCCATCTGGATCTGTTTGTAAGAAGAAGAAAAGGGGGGAGAGAGAGACTATAGGAATATATTAGGAGTATTAATAGGAACTATACTGGTGTAAGTGAAAATACAAAAACACCCATTCGTATTTGATTTCTGTATTTAGTTTAAAACAATATGACAATAAGGGGCCACCTCAGAGTAACAGACAAGTATAACATGTACATGGTGGCATGTTTGTACTTCATCTCAGTGAATATATAGGGAGGCAACCCCAAAACTTAACAACAGAGTAATAATTAACGTTGAGAGGAGAGGGGGGTGTGACTTGATTCCTGTGCCTGTGTGGGTGTGTCAGCATGGAGAGGAAACTGGCCAGGCCTACCGGCCACAGGCAGGGGCCCGAGGGTGCCAGGGGGGCCCGAGGTGTAAAAAGTGACTTTTGAAAGCCTTTTTGTTTAAAAAGTCAAATGGTGCAGTCAAATAAAACGATGTCCTGATCATGTTTTAAAAATAATACTTAGAATATTATGGTGTAGCATTTTGTATTATATCTGTGCAGAGGATCTGTGGAGCTGATGTGGCAGAAGTGACAGCCTCGCTTCATCTCCAGCTTGAACAAAATGGTTTCAACCAACAACAGAACTTAAGAATGAACTGGCAAAAAGCAGGAGAAAGCTGCAAAGCGACTTGGTTGTGGGAAGGGGGGTCCTTATATTTGCCTGTGCAGGGGCCTAATGTCTCGTAATCCGTCCAAGGATTTCACCGGCAGCACAATGACAGATTCATAAGTAACCGACTACTTAAACAGTAATATCTGTGTTGCTTTGGGGAACTTAATTCAAATAGATTAATAAAATAAGCAAAAAAGATACAAACGTAATGCTCCATAGCAAAAATAGACATCAACATAAGGTTATTGCCAAATGATTTAAAAACAACATATGATCAATTTAGAATACTGTGTATTTACAATATGTACATTTTTTTAAAGTATCTAAGTACATTTACTCAAGTACTTTTTGAGATACTTGTACTTTATGTGATGGTTTCCATTTATTGCTACTTTCTACATCTATCTGACAGTTATTTGCAGATTAAGATTTTACGTATAAACATATGATCATTTAATGAAATGGATGCATTGTTACAGAATAAACTGCTCCAAATAATGATCGCCACCTCAGCCAGCTACAACATTAAAATGCTGATCAGACATTAATGCATTAGTAATGATACTACAATAAATGAATCATAACAGTAGTGCATATAGCCTACTTTAAGTAGTACTGATAATAATTGGACTTTACTTGTAATATTTGTTATTTTGCTCTTTCTTAAGTAAAGGTTCTGCATACTTCCAGCACTGATTATTACACAATCCCATGCATTCGCCTTCCTGAATGCAGACTAGAACACAGAATCACAGTCTTTCAGTTGCATGAGAAGCCTTGTTGCCAAAAGGCTCACAATATATGAAGATTAAAAATGAATACATCAAATGTAGGCTACAGATCTACTTGAAATCAGTCAAAAACAATGACAACAGACCGGGCAGGAGCAACAGGAGATGTTTTATGAGGACGTTCTCATTTCATTTTTAACATTTTCTTCACCTGTTAATGTTCAGGTTTCTCAGTGGGGAGATATCTCTCAGATATTTCTTTTTATTGCCGATCCCTGACAGCTTTATTTTTTGGAGGGGTTGTTTTCCTGTGAAGATATTATGTACTGACTCGTTCCCTGCTTTCCAAGATGCACTCTAAGAAATATCTGTGTATGACAGTGTCACTGTAGCCTATATTGTAGGCTAACAGAAACTGTCTATAGAACGTGATTCACAGTTTCTGTTTTTTTTTTTTTTTTCATTTCATATTGCATAATTTGTGCTCCGACAACTTCTGGAGGCCACAGAGGTAGGTTTTGGGAGTGTGTCGCTTTTATTTTAAAAGTTTTTTTTACTGACGTTTTTGTAGTTTTTTTTCGACCTTTGACACTTTTTACGAGGTTTTTGTCGCTTTTTCAACACGTTTGAAGTTTTTTTTCAAATGTTCTGCATTTTAACTGTAGGTGACATCATTTCAGTTTATAATTACGGGGCAAAGTCCGGGTAATGAGCTGACAGTACCTTTTCTATTATTTCTTAGAGTGTGTATTATTACCCGGTCGCAAACTCATTCTGCCTAAAGCGCTTTCTAGTGAGAGAAATGCGAGATGGTCCTAATATTCGGAGTAAGAACTACTTTTGGCATTTAAAAACAAAGGCTAAGCGTTAGTATGTCATCGTTGCACCATTAGGCTGTATCACTCACCCCATCGGGTTTCTAGTGACCAGATGATTGGCTGTAGTGAACTGATTCTCCTGAAATACAATTATATTTTCCCTCCTGTAGTCTGAGCACTGTGTGGCTCGATTGGAGCCGCAAGTAAGCCAATCAGAAGCAGCCGCTGGCCACCTGCAGGAAGTTAGCCTTCCACTTATCTCCTCCCTTCTCCGCCTGCAGCCAGATAACAGCCCCAACAGTTGGACCAAACACTAGCTAGTCCCCCACCGCAACTTGATGGACACCAAAACACTCTAACGGTCTCCTCCACAGCCCCGAAACACTCTTTTCATGTGTTTGGGATAGTCAGCGGACTGAAGTTTGCGCTGAAAGTTCCAGTAGATGTGTAGTACTATATGAAAGAAGTTGTTCAGAGATACTGCCGATAAAGAGGAAGGCTGTAGGGAGAGAAAGGAGGGACGCAGCTTTAACAGTTCCAGCGCGCAGCGGCGGTAAACAGCACCATGAGCGTCCCGCTTTACGCACCGACTCCAATCCAGCCGGCTCACCCGACACCATTCTACATCGAGGACATTCTGGGGAGGACTGCCACCTCCACCACTATCTCCTCGCCCTGTTCCTCTTCTTCTTCTTCTTCCTCCTCCTGCTCCACTCCGATCATTCCCACACCGACTCTCCCGTCGCCCAACTCCTCCTTCACAAGTCTCATCTCGCCGTACAGGACGCAGATTTATGAACCCACACCGATCCATCCGGCACTGTCTCACCACGCCGCTGCTGCGTTGAGCGCGACGTACGCCTCCGCCGGGGCTTTCGCCGGCTCCATCTACCCGTTCCACCACCACCAGCACCACCGCTCCATGGGGGAGTACGCACAGGCGCTGCTGAGGCACGACCCTCTCGGTGAGTTGGGCAAGTGTGCGTAAAACTCATAGACAGGTTTAGAATGGTATTTTCAGGTATAGCCTACATATTCTTTCTTCTTTAGAATGAATGTCATTTACAGCACCACCCGTGACAATCTACAATTTTTGTTTCCTTGTGTGAAAAACTAACGTAATTTCCACGAGTGCAGACTGTTGGCATAATGATTCTTTCAGCAGCTATCTTTATTGTCAGGCTACATTACAAATGATCATTTTTCAAAAGTCCATATTTTGCATGCTGCCTTTTCCTCATGCCTTATTGTACATAATATGCTGATCTGCTTCTGTTGTTATACATTAAATTCATTTAGTTCAAAAGAAATCAAACTTGCTTGGATGATGTGGCAATAGAAGCCCTTTTTTACCCTTTGCATGAGAACTTTTTTGTCTTCACAAGCTTCGTTTCAGTGCCAACGAAACCATTTTTGCATAGCCTAAGTATATCACGCTTGGTTATGCATGCATGTCGAACGCAAGACAGTCTACAGTCGCCTGTAGCCTGTACATAAACAGATTGCAGGGCAAAGGACGAGTCTTTGGACGTGTTCTTTTCTTAAGTCTTCAGCTCATCTCGGTCCCAGAAGAACATTTCTGCACTGCCTTACCAGCACATATGAGTCACGCTGTTATTGTGACAGACATGTTTGGGGCCACAGCAGGCAAGCCTGTCCATTCGGTCTGCTAGTGGTGGTGGTGATAGGGGGGGGGGGAGGTGAATGGCAACCTTGACTCTTTTTCCTGACTCCCATTGTTCTGAAACATCAGAGGAGCAAATCAGCCGCTGACTAAAACATAGCTGGGCTCTAAATCACTTGTTATTTCACTGCTTTGTGTGTGTGTGTGTGTGTGTGTGTGTGTGTGTGTGTGTGTGTGTGTGTGTGTGTGTGTGTGTGTGTGTGTGTGTGTGTGTGTGTGTTCATATACGTGTGAGCACCAAACGCCGCCTACTTTAAATGCATACCCATATTCCTTTTTTATGTTCGGTTCTTGCTCCCATAGGCTAAATGAGGATGAGAAGAAATCTTGTCATATCCACTGGGTCCATTACGCATGTAAAACCCATACGCTTATTTTAAATTCTGGTCAGCGTCCTTACGTTTTTAAAGATACCATAAATTTCGGGTTAAAGGAAATGCAGACACTAAATATTTCAGGTTGATGCAGTAGTAGGATCATCAGATAGTGGGCTAATGGGGATTAAGGGCTCATGGGCACAGGAGTAAGGGTTTAGGGAAGGTTTGATCACTGGTTTACATTAACTAGGTTTAGAGGTTAAGGATTGAATCCATATTATACTGGCTGGGTTAGAGGCTGTGAGTGATGGTCCTCTTGTGTGACAAGCGGAGCGTCTAACTTTGTGTTGCACTGAACGAGCCGGGCCTTTTCCGTTCATAGCGGAAGCCGTGAGTCTGTCGATAGGAGTAAATCTGGTTTCAGAAGCTGTTGAATGTTTTCCTGGCTCACCCCGGCCAGCCGCTTCCTCGGGAGCTCGCTGCACGCTGCTGATTATTTTATCGACATCCTCAATACAGACATATTCAGGAAACACTCGGCCTCTGATAGCCCGGGATCCGTTTTTCACATATTGTTGCACTTCCTCTGCCTGGCCCGCGAGGATGTGGCTGACTTTCTTCATGGTTGGCGGCGAGAAGAAAATCAAGTAAACAGAGCAGCACATCAAGCCTGATGGGATCTTATCACAAAGAGATCAAGTCTCATTTAAAGGACTTTAAATTAGGCTACAATAAAAGAGGAAGGGGCTAGTGTTAAATACATTTAAAAAAAAAAGTATGACATCACACCGCCTTACATGTTCACTAACAAAAGCTGACAAAATAATAGCCTTTCATTGACCTAAAACATTTCAGTTTCACACCACAACATAATCACTTACAAATAGCCTCTTCACTTTATCAGGCCAGCACTTGTGATGTGTCTTGAGACTATATGATGTGAACCAGTAATGATTTATTTATGTGTTTGTTTAACAGGGACAATGGGGAGCCATGGCTGTCCCAGGGTTAGCTGTCCCAGGGTTAGCTGTCCCAGGGTTAGCTCAATCCCTTCAGCAGTCCCTGGGCAGGATCAGATTACAAATATGGTCAAATAATAAGACCGAGAAGTAGGCCATGTATCTGAGTTCCCCCTTCTTTTTTTAAGAAGCCTATCCTACTGTATGTGTGCATTCCTTTGTGTTTGTATTTAAGGTATTTAGTTATTCATATTTCTCATTGTCTTTATTCTTTTAAAGCATATCATAGTTACAGGCTGTACAACGAAACGGGCTCTCCAGCACCAAAGGGCTCTCCTCTGTGGCCAATCAGCAGCACTTTAATACGATCATTCGTTTGGCTCGTGACTTCATGGTGGATTTTTCTTTTTAAACTTTAGGACAAATCTTTCCTTTCGCATATTTTTCTCACGGAAATATATGGGAACATGCTTTCTGCCCAGCATAATTGGTTGACAAGTAGGCTATAGCTAGAAAGTGAGAAGAAAGAGTATTTTTGTATTTGTATAGCAGCAACAAGTGGTTTACATAAAACATTAAAGAGCAATTTAAAAATAATTTAAAATATAAGAAAAAAAACAAAACACAAAAATGAAATAGAAATGGAAACGCCGTGGGCTAACCATAAAGTTGAAGAAAACGTTGAGCTTTCTTTCAATCAGAATCCTCCTTAATAGGCTAATATCTGCAAACATGTTTATGTTTTATGAGCTTTACTGTAGCGTGCCATATGTATTTCCTTTCATTCGCTACAGATTGAAACATCCGCTACCAGAGCAGGCCTATACTTTGCACCAGGGGAACGTTATCAGAAAGACAACTTTAGAAATAGAATGGGTAGAAATGTGACTCAAAATGACTCGAAAAGGGGTTCACCTTATTAATTCAGGTTAGCAAAATAAGATCCATAAACTAAGGTCTATTTTACAAAATCTTTCCTGTCATGACATTGTCGTTGAGAGAATAGATCTCATGGGACAGGATTAGCTAACTTCCTTTGGAAAGGAGCAGCAATAAGAAGGGCTGACAGCAGTTTCAACCACAACAGATTTACATTGTGTCAGTGAGAGCAGAGGGCACGAGCGTCTGTTGGTGGATGCCATCGCCTATAATCACACCACAAAGCAGGAAGCACATGAAGCGGATATTTGGCCATAGTTTTCACTCTGTCACGACCTTCCTTAAAGAGCAGTGCGACGGCCGCAGCCTGCTATTGTTTGTTCCAGGCCATTAACCGGAGAGGAAGCCAGACAAGACAAAAACAGCCCTGATTACACTGCTGGCCTTTCTCTCAAATCAATCTGTTCAGTAGTCGTTTGAAACAACACGGAGAGCTGTGCGCTAATAACTGGATCATGTTTTTAGTAGACTATTCCAGCTTAAGTAGGGGTGGGGGAAAAAATCGAAAATCGTATGTGATTTTTTTATGATGATTTTGAAAATTGATTCTTTTCCCCAGAATCGAATTTTTTATTTATTTATTTTTTTACCAATGATTCACCTAAATGTTTTCTGTTTATATGGCAGGCTACCGCTGACAGCGACTACATCATCCGTTTCCAGCAAAAGCAGAAAATGCAGAAAATACATGTTATGTAGGCTACTTCTTTACTAATGACATAAATGTCAGACTGACATTATGACATTCTTTTTAGAAAACAATTAGTTTTCATAAATGTCTCATGATGTATTGTCTCTGGAGGTGTATTATTTATTCAACTTTTGTTTTTGTTAAAGAAGGAAAAGAAAATCGCAATGCTCAATACTATCGAATGGCAATAAATGAAAATCACAATGCAAATCGGATCGGCACACATGTCTCGTGAAAGAGTCAAATCGGGGACAAAAGTATATCATCCCAGCATTATTAAGTAGCATTGTGCAATTCATTATTTTAACTCAACTCTTTCAGTTATATTGGACAGCATTATAGGCCCATATTGTAGCGTACTTTATGAAGTTAAATGACATACATGTAAATCAGAATCAGAAAAGGATTTATTGCCAAGATAAGTAGCACTTATACGATGAATTTGTCTTGGTTGTTGGTGCATACATAAACATATTGAACATTAATATGAAATAAACCAACAATAAATACAGAAACAAATAACATAACTATTAACATAAAGTAAAAAAGCTGTATGGATGTGCAAAAATTGTTGACGGATGTGCAAAAGTTCCGGATATACAGTATAGCCTAAAATGTGCAGAGGGCAGGCATATAGTCCAGTATGTATAGGATTAAGATTAGATTTCAAATTGTAGATATTTAAAATTGACATTATGTAGGCCTAGGCATATGTCAAGTTTTTAAATTATTTATAAAGGCCAGAGAAGTGCAAGATATCTTTTAGAAAGGGTTTTGTTCCCTCCCTTTTTTTCTGTGTTATCTTTTTTTCTAGGCTACTTTTTATTTATGTCAGTCTGCTCTATCTATGCCATTCTTACGGGTGTGAAAAATATATACTTGGTCCATTCACCAATCAGAAATGCCATAGATATCCTCAGATATTATGAGGCTAAATGTGGACTTTCAAATGAATATTCGGCCCTGTTTCCTTCTTCTCTAAAGGGAAACCTCTGCTGTGGGCCCCCTTCATACAGCGGCCCTTACATAAAAGAAAGGGCGGCCAGGTCCGGTTCTCTAACGACCAGACGATCGAGCTGGAGAAGAAGTTTGAGACGCAGAAATACCTCTCTCCTCCGGAGAGGAAGCGACTGGCCAAGATGCTGCAGCTCAGCGAGAGACAGGTGAGCAGACTGGAGCTCACTCAGCAGTACGAGACCACGTGGATGTCTTTACATCCAACATTCACATGAATTGTCCCATTAAGTATTTTGGTCTATTACAGGGGTCGTCAACGTTTTTTTTTAGGCCAAGGACCCCTAAGCTGAAAGAGAGCCCGAGTAGGGACCCCCGTAGGCCAACTATATAGTATACAATTGAGTCGCATATTAAACTTGGCCACGTGGATGAAAATGAATGGATATTATTATGTCATTCAAACATAATATTTTAATGTTAACATGTGGAAGGCACAGTGAATCCCTTAACTTAACTGTATGGCTACCATGTGGTTACCTTAGTAACCTTATCTTCAATGCTTCAATTAAATGTTTTTTTTCTTCTTCTTACAAATAGGCCATTTTAACTAGCTTATATTATGTTGGATCCATATTAATGTATATGTTCAGACATTCTAATTAAAAAGTTATTATTTTGAACCCCCTGTTAAATATCTCTGGTCAAATTGTCTAGAGGCGCGCGCGTGCAGAGGAGATGGTGCTTGGCGCGTGAAGCATAGATAGGCTACGGCGCATTTTGACGTCATGTTATAAGCAATGTTAAGAAAGGTCTAGGCTAGAACTGACCCAATAGAAGAAGAATTTAAAGTCAAAGTCGACCCATTTTCAAAAAGTTTCTATATCAGAAATTTGGATTTCGTTCAACAAAATTGTCAAAAAACATAACCGGGATGGTTCCATACAACGTCCTTGACAAGTGAAATACATAATCAGTTCACTACTTTCATTGAATTCGGGTGTTTTATTCAATTTTATTGCATTTGAAAAACAAATTGATAAAAGAACGTTGAAAAAAGTGACAAAAATGTTGGAAAAAGCATCAAAAACGTGGGGAAAAAACCATAAAATAAAGCGCAAAAAAAAAATCAAATCAGAAAGACAACCAAAATCTTTTTCTGACCTAGAAAAAACTAAAAGTTGCACGGTCGACGGGAAGACAACACGAGGGCATCTGCTAACCCCGACAGCCACACACCTCCAAAAATATGAACTAAGCTCAACACACTTACCTGAGACTGTCCACATGACTGTCCCTGGTCTCCCTGTAAACTGCTTATAGGCCTAATGTTTTGTGCTGTTATCATTTTAACAATGTATCACTTAGTTTGTTAGGCCTACGTGTATTCCCTGTTGTTGTTTGATTGAAACAGGAATAAAAGGAGGATGTATTTGTTAATTTTTCATTTTGTCTTTCAGGTTAAGACCTGGTTTCAAAATCGACGAGCAAAGTGGCGAAGACTCAAACAGGTGAGCGAGGGATTCATGGCACAAATGACGTTCCTTCTTCGGAAATAGTTCCTCTTAGGCTAATCCTTTTATTAACTAGGCCTAACGGTAATAATTACATTTAATTCATAAACGATCTATTATCCATTTGCATCAGGAAAACCCTCAGGGAGGTAAGAGGGAGGTGGAGGATGAGAGTCCCGCCGGGAGAAGTAATAAAGGAGACGAGACGACCGAGCCTTCCGGGATCCAGAACCCGGAGCAGAGACACACAGTCCCGGCCTCGGACCTGGCGCAGGCGGGCCGTTGCGTGCGCCCCGTGTCCCCGCATCAGGCGCACACCGAGCTGGACTCTGACGTGTCCGATGACACAGACCAGGAGCTGGACATAGAGGAGGACGACGACGACTACACACTGAACCCATAGTTGGGACACTGACACTGGATGCACTCGGGGCGGCTGTGGCTCAGGCGGTAGAGCGATCGGAGGGTTGGTGGTTCGATCCCTGGCCCTGCAGTCTGTTGCTGAATCGTCCTTGGGCACTGGACACTGAACCCCGAATTGCTCCCGATGCTGCGCCATGCATCGGTCTGTAAATGTGTGTGAATGTTAATCTGATCTCACACACCTCGTACGGCAGCCTCGGCCGCAGTGTAATTCAATGTGTGTGATGAATGTGAATGTGTGTGGATGGTAAACGGGGCCTGTAATATGTAAAAGCGCTTTGAGTAGTCGTTAAGACTGGGAAAGCGCTACATACAGTCCGTAGCTACCTTTCCTCGGACATTCGGAGCTGGATGATGAAGATCAGCTGGATGATGGACTCCTCTGACACTTGAACCTGTTCATTCACCTTCACTGCAGTCTTTTTACGCCAGGATGCCAGACAGCTTGATAGACTAGTTCCTGATGTAATATTAAGGTAAAAATCAGTCCCCGAAAACTACAACATTTCACCATCTCCCAGTGCCTTTCACTATTGGACACTTTTCTGTTTGTAAATAATGCATATAGCACTCTGCTGTATTTGTGTGGATTGTGTCTGTGTTATGTGTCGATCACTGTAAATGAACAGTAGACATTAGTTTCAGGCCTACTGTATGTCGTCTGGGATGATACACGTTCACATAGTTAGTCTTTGGGCCGTTACCTTCAATCATGATGTTCCAGTAAATAATCAATGTAGCGCAAATTATGTTTTGTTGTGTGATATCTAATAAACTATTTTTGTGGTAAGAACACATTTACGGAATTTGGAACAGCTGGATATTGACTGTGAGTAATTGTTCGGTATTTATTTGAAATAGAAAATAAGGAAATCAATATATTACGTAGCCTAATGTTTTGAATTGGTGACCATCTATAACTCGGCGAAAATTAAAATGACAGATTATAATAAATCAATCACTTCACATAAATATAGTAGGCCTGGGCCATTGAAAATAAGAACCAATGGGGCTTTAGCCTGGCCTTTTCTTAAACTAATCAGATTTGGTAATGTGCTGATGAAGTTATAGCCTAAAATAAATTACATTTAAATAATCAAACTTTGTAAGTGTAAATTTGTAAGGACAAGTTGTATAAAAAAAAAAAAAAAAAAAAAAAGAGTGATGTATACAAACGCTAAGTTAAAGCTGACTGCTCACTGTAATAGGCAATGTCTTTGTCTTTATATTTGTGTCATATAAAATAAAATAACAAAAAAGAGGAAATATATAATAACATAAGAAAACGCAAAGGTGGGAAAATCAATAAAAACCCTGAGGGCTTTTAAAAGGAACCCATCTAACATTCTGATTTAGGACGTGCGTGTTTGTCGCCAATTTTTTATTATATATATTTTTTAAATATGTAAAGTTAAGAAAAGAATACGAATTCCAGACTTGATGTACTACAGATAAAGACAAGGAAGAAATGTATTACAACCTGCAGTATTTTGTGAGGCTACATAATCATAAATGATTTGACGTTTAGCTTAAATACAGCTTCGTTCCATTGGTTTAATCAGATCCTGTTGGTCATTTTGACGTTTTATTATATCCTTTACTTAGATAAAAGTACCAATACAACATTATTAGATTACTCCTTACAAGTAAAATCTGTATATCAAATTTGACATTAATGAACAATTGTGATTTCAGAAAGGTGTAATTAAAAGATAAGCAAAGTTACCGACACTACAAATTGGCCCCATTCGATATTATACTGTATCATTTATGATAAATTCATAATACTGAAACATTACTGTGTAATTTAACCAGTATAGCATATTAAGTCTATATAAATGCATCAAAGTGGTTTTTAATGACATTTTAAAACTGAAAAGTAATCAGTAGCACCGATATGGAAAATGCTTGCATTACATAATCTATTACAGTGCATATTATGTCTATACTTTCATTTATTTCTAGTTGACCTCTTCACATGGATTAGTAGAAATTAATCCCATGACAATCTATAAGATGAACAGAAGAATTTGATTGGTGGAGTTTAGACAGGAAGCTCTGCAGCCTGCAGGCACCATGCAGTATTTCTGCTGCATGTGTTTGAAGAAGATTCATAAAAAAAAAAAATAAAAAAAAAAAAATGGCTACATTTTGATTTACATGTGACAATATGTATGCCCTAAAGACATTTCAAAAAGAAGAACACTTTTTTTTGTTACATTCATTTGCTCAATATTTGGGTATTATCAACAACTCACTTAACTCATATAACAAAAAACACAGGAAGATGCTGAACCCCAAACTGTTTTGCAGAATTTTTTTTTTCAAACTCTATTTAGCATTTTTTTAAGTTATGAAAAAACACAGACAATACAAAGACAGCCATGTAAGTGGGAGAAAAACATGCAAATATACCCCACAAAGCTCTAGAAGGAGAACAATAAAAACAGGATCGGGCAGGGACTATTCAATTCAATTCGATTTTATTTTATAGTATCAAATCATAACAAGAGTTATCTCAAGACACTTTACAGATAGAGTAGGTCTAGACCACACTCTATAATTTACAAAGACCCAATAATTCCAGCAATCCCCCCAAGAGCAAGCATTTAGTGCGACAGTGGTGAGGAAAAACTTCTTTTAGGGAGAAACCTGGGACAGACCCAGGCTCTTGGTAGGCGGTGTCTGACGGTGCCGGTTGGGACACAGAGACACTGATACAGATATACAGATATAGAGAAATACGATTCATAATAATTATTGCAGTTGGTACGATGAACAGTGGCAGTTATAGTAACAATAAAGATAATGTAACTATGACTAGAAATAATAGTTGTAGCAGTTCAGGGCGTAGTAGGGCACTGCAGGGTATAGCAGGGTGATAGCTCTCTTCAGTATTGTATCAGATAATTTTGAGTATAATAACAGAAGGAAAATCAATATTATCAATACACTGCACTTATTGAATTTTTTTTTAATGAAATCAATAAAAAGGACTTCCGGTTAAGACAAAGTTGTTATGAGCTTTATACATTTTTTGCATCCTAGTTTTGCTGAACTTTTAAAGTTTCCTTTAGGACAAGACAGTTGAACTAATTGTGAACGTATGAAAATGTCCAACTTAAAGATGCCAACCCAAACCATTGCTCTTCATTCTGCTGTTTCACTGCCTCCTGATTTTCTGAGGAATCAAAGGCAGCCCCAGATTAGCAAACAGTTTAGTCCATGTCAATGGTCGTCCCATCACCACATTCAACATCAAATAGCTTATCATTGAGTTCTCATGCAAACACGGTGGGAGTTTTTCAGTAAGTAGATTAGGTTAATGATTGAGTGAACCCTCAGAACAGCAGGGACAGCAGAAAGATACCAGGGAGCTGATTGATAGTCATTCAATATGGTCACAGTACTTTTTAATATAAGAGACCATCACGGTTGTTGAGTCTGACAGTCAAACTAGCAGTGATTTGAAGTCTGATTTGGAAATATTACAAAATAAAGTTTGTGATATTTTTAAGGATTAAAGCTCATTGCTCTTATAACTTTGTTTGTACATTACTGAGGTTCAATGGCTGCACACATACAAGACTATTCCAAAACCAACAGTATGCACATTGATCTTAGCCTCTGTATTGTGTAATGGTTCACAAATTGTGCCTGTAAAGTCAACATTTGGAGAAATAGTCACACAGTTGGTGGGTGAAATGTTCAGCAGATAACCGGTTGATTCCAAAGTACCTGTCTGATCTGGTCAATTCACACACACACACACACACACACACACACACACACACACACACACAAACACCACTGCCACCACCACCACCACTGGACCCTTGTTAGTGCAGCATGGCCACTTTGATTGATGCAGTGGTATTTATAAAACAAAAATGACTTTAATTCTTGTTGATGAAAAATGTCAACGAAGATTATAATTCAAGTCAACTTTATTGTCAATTCTGCAATATGTGCCAGACATACAGAGCAATTGAAAATACATTTCTCTCCGACCCACAGTGCAATAAGGACACATACAACAAGTATAACAAAAAGATAAGAAATATTTACAAATATGACAAAGATAAGTTATATATACAATTAAAAAGATAAGTAATATGTGCAATACAGTAATACATTCTAAAATAGTGCAAATGTAACGTAAAATCAAACAGTACAGAAAACTAAAGATAAACATAGTGAAATGTGCAATATAAAGGAAGAGTTCCTGAATGTCCAGACATAGTGCCTCCTGATGATGAAAATGATCATTTCAGTTTAGGCAACCATGAAAAAGGAAACGAGTTTTCTTTTACATGTTGATGTTTACATGCTTTCATCAATTAGTGGATTATTCTAAAACCATAGGTGGAGTTAGGCAACAAATGTGAACAATATGTCATGCATGAATTCAAGGGCATTTTTATTATGAAAAATACTGTGGAAGCTATCAGGAAAACTAGTGAATCAGAATAAACAGTCATGTGCTGTTCAAAAAGTTCCTGCGATTACGGTAATATTTGACATATTTTTAACAGCAAAAGTGTTTTCAGTGAAAAATAATGCCGTCTGGATTTTTTGTTTTCATAAATGTATCTGAAATGTGAAATGTTAATGCATGTATTTGCAAAATGTTCACAATGTGTTTCATTTGTTTTATACTATACTATCTACTGTTTAGGCATTTCATTTTGGTTATTGTTTGGGAAATGTGGTGGGCTTGGATATATATTGAAAAAGTCAAACCTGACTTAAAAGCACAAGACAGGAAGTGTTTTACTTTTTTTTTTTTCAAATCATAACTTCCTAAACTTAAGCCGTACCTCAACCTTACCACCCAGAATCAATCAATAAATCCCATGCAAAGACCAAAACCAACTATGTGTTGTGATCCAAACACAGTGGCTCCTACTGAAGATGTCAATCTATACAAACACCTGACAACAATATAGTTTCAGTTTAAAATCAAAAAGACCACGCTGGCCCTACCAGTTTTCATTAAATAAAATGAAACAGTGACAGTGACCAAATGATCGTAACCTAATCAAAACCCTGAAAAACGGAGCCAATATGTTCCTTCACTATTAAACAGGTAGAGCAACTTTTCAGCTCAACAGAGGCCGATATCAGGTTTAATCTGGTGGGGCAAAGTACTTTATTTCTCTGTAGCTGTTATCATAAGTTAACCATTCTGATATTCAGCTGATATTCCGACCAGGGATCAGAGACTTTGTATCACCTCTTTAATAGGATGAAACCTTCATAGATAGGCAGGACAGTATTACCACAGCTCACTAACAATCTATTAGGTGTGTGTGTGTGTGTGTGTGTGTGTGTGTGTGTGTGTGTGTGTGTGTGTGTGTGTGTGTGTGTGTGTCCTTGTGGTATTGGTGGAAACAAGTTAATGTGTGGTTATATTTGAACGACTGAGGAATGTGTTGACTGTTGACCTTGGCCAAATGGAAGCCATTATCTTCCCCCGCTGAGGCCTCCCTCCTCCACTGAACTGATAAATTAATGAGAGAAAACAATGCTTACATCGATACTAGTGTCGCCAGCAGCCACAGAGACACAGAGAGGGAGAAAGACAGAGGGAGGGGGGTGGCGAAGAGGAAACAGAGAGACAGGCATTGAGAAACACAAATATCAGGATATCAGAACGGCAAATAATCTTAAAGCACTGGTGATGCAAGATGAGAAAAAAACTTTAAAAACATATAATTCATTCCAGCATTATATTACTAGATGTATTCATTTGGAAGTATAAAAGAAACAGAACATTACAATAACAATTTACACAATTAATAGCAGTGGGAATGCACAAAAAACAGAACGAGTTGAACATAAGCATGCAATAATGTCTTTAACAACGTTGTTAAAAATGCAGTGATGTGAACTATGATGGTGCATAACAGTAATAATAATAATAATAGTAACAGTTTCGACGACCACATGTGATTGGTATAAGATCCATCACTACCAAGGAAGTGACCACTGTTGGTGTTGGGTAAAGGAACCACCCAGGTCAGCAGATACACACAATCTAAATAGAAGAAAAACAAAACACTGTTAATTAAAATGATCAAAGCTTAAAAATGACACGTGGAATTGTTTATAATTATGTTAATAAATAACATAAATATCCAGAAAAATAAAACCCACAGAGTAAAGAAGCGGTACAAAAGCATACAATATTACAAATGACAAGTACACTGATGGATAGCAGAGTGGATAAAGGACTTAGAACATTGGTTGCTTTTACAAGTAGTATAGAGCATAGTGGTGTCCTGAAGGCTCCACTGAGAATTAGTCGGGATCAACGCAAGTACATTTCCAGGATAAAGCCTGACATTTGGCGCGATGTCTGCTCTCTCTGTGTGTCGCCGTTCTCAAAATCCCTTCGCTACGGGAAACAACAACAAACTTCGAGCTAGTAAACTAAACGCTGAAAATGTCAAGTTTTGAAGAATATTTGGATGGTGCAACAAGGCAGACCTGCTTGGTTCTTTTAGGGAATGATTGTAAAGATGTACAAAGAATATGTTTACGGCATTTCCTCTCTAACTGAGACGTTTTGGGACCTATTGGTGGGATTGCTATGGCTAAAGTACACATTACAATACACTGGTAAGAGCAATTCAATCAGGAGAGACTTCGTTTGCAGCTATGCAAAAGATTTATTGTACAAATGCATAATAAAATGTACAAAGTCTTTGGAGATTAGACTCCATCGTTGTAATAACATTTTGAAAGGGGTAGAGAAACAGGACATAACCCCCGATAGAGTCTAGACACTGGTGGCAGCGGAGAAGGAGACCGGAGACCAGACCGAAGGAGGCAACAGAGCTCTCAGCTGGAGGAAAAATGATGACCGGAGGCAGCAGGGAGGGTGGAGGGTTGAGCGCTTTGCCTGAAATGACAGCTGACAGCACAGGGAGAGAACAGATTTAAAGCAGAGTTGTAATGCTGTGATTGGTCCTTGAATTTCATGGTCAAGTCTTATTGGTTTAACTAAAAAGTTAACTAAACAGAAGAAAGAGTAGTGATTGGGTTATTTGACATCTTCCTGAAAGAATTTGCGCTAAGCTTTATATGATGTTTAACCATGTATCCAGCTAATTTAAATAGCTCATGTTACTGCATTGTGTGAACCCTATTTAGCAGAGCCACCATCGCTGCGTCCAGTGCTTGGCGCCACCCATACGACTGGGATTGGTTTAAAAAAAATGCAAACAACCCAAAGCGTTTTTTTCTCGTATCCCAAAATGTATCTGTGGTGTAGCCAGACCTTACTCCACAGCGCTGTGGAGACTAAATGATAATTAACTTGCTAAGGTAGGTTATGATTTGTTGGTATAAAACAACTCCCAACCTGTTAGACCCTAATAATGCTTGAACAGAAGAACAACACTGTAAGGCTGTGTATGTCATTTGCTGTCAGACTGTGAAACTTGCAAAGAAAAGAAAAGAAGACTTTCAATTTAAGATTGATACAACTAAGAATAACTGAACTGACTGAAAAAGGGCATAGATTCAACATTTCACACCGATGGGAAAAGCCTGTCTGAGTACATTTTCTGAAGTGACTGGAGAAGGATGCAACCTCGTCAGCCCTTCAGCACTGTGTCCAATTATATCTCACGTTAATTGACAGACCCAAGTCATTCATTTTTAAATTGACCTACAACTGGTCTTCGACTAACACAAATTGATGATGACTTCACCTCATCCAAAGCATGATGCAGTTTCAGCAGATTCAGAGACAGCCAGGCCAATGATGAAACACAACACCTGTTCATCATCCTGCTTTGCTTCCTGCAGGCTCCTGAACTAGGGCAACAGAGCCACTTTGAAGATGAATCAGGAATAATTTCATCTTCAAGTACCCCTACTCTTAATAAATCAAGTCTGAATAGTTTACCTTGTGGGGACCAGGTTTTTGTCTCTAAAAGAGAGGCGTGTCCCCACGATGTGACTGTGTGAACAGATTTCTTTTGAATGTCAGTGTGCACACACACACACACACACACACACACACAAGCACGCACGCACGCACGCACGCACGCACGCACGGACGCACGCACACACGCACTCACTCACACACACTCACACACACACACACACACACACACACACACACACACACACACACACACAAACAGGACCCAGCTATAACACTGTGGGTAACGGAGTGATTATTGCAGCCTGGGACCATTTAGTCATGTCTACACCTCTCAGTGCAGAGGACCTAGGAGTTAAATTGGCCATGTACTGATTTGTGTTGAAAGAGAACAAACAGTGGCTCATGTGCTCTGCTCTGTGGCACACAGGACCAAACAGCTTTCTGAAGACTTGTAATGATGACAAATGTATGTTTCTGGGTGTACCATGAGGGAAAGAATGAGCTGCACACCACAGCCTTCTCTACCATTAACCTGCCATGAGGAGAAAGAGTGTGCTACTGCCAGGGAATGGTTTGTGATGAGAAGCGTTTCAAATGGACTATTATTTTTATTATGGTTCACATTTTGTACATTTGTACACTTTGTTTATTTGTTGAATTATGTCTGTTATGTTTGAACTTTATGTTGTTGGTTTAACAGGGACGATATCATTGTAACATATGAAAAAGAAATGCAATTATGTAATGTATATAGGGCATCTAGCTGAAGCTGATTTGCAGTCTCCATTATTGTGGACTTTTAAATTCTGATTAAAACAATTAAACAAACAAATGTACTGTGTAAAACCAACTAAGGATAAAAACAACAGCACAAATAAAACCCACTGTATGCATGTTTATGCAAATGTCTAGGTGTGTATGACTTGTACATGAATATGTATGCATTGTCATATATTACTTCTATTCAAATCTACTATAGCACCTTTCATTCACAAATGCAGCTCAATGAGCTTTACAAATTAAAAAAGAGTTTATTTACCAGTTAAAATATTAAAGTTGTTTAAAAGAGGAAGGAAGTAAAATAATAAACCGGTAAAAAACCAAGTAAAATAAAATAAAAAAGATAAAATGACATTTAAGTAAACAGAATATATGTCAGCAACAACAGCAATTATTACCGGTATAACTACCATAACCACTTCACCATCATTGTTTTACATTATAATTCTCTAAAACTGACCAATAGTGTACATAAAAAACGGTTTTAAAAACGTTCAGTTGATGCTGCTGCCTCAGATTCAGAGGCAGAGAATTTAACAGTTTTGGGTCCAAAACTACAGAAAGCAGCTTCACTGTACGTCTTTGTCTTGTAGTGAGGTAAGCAGCAGAGAGTCTTGGGACACATCTTAGAATCATATTACTATAAACACATTTATAGACAAGAACAATAATCCTAAAATGAATCCTAAAACTAACTGGAAGTCAGTGCAGGGAGCAACAGAAATAATGGGAGCTATTCCAGGTAAAACTCAGGCAGCAGAAACTGACTTTTAGGGTGAAACCTATCAACAGTGCATTGCAGTAGTCCTACTTGTAATAAAATCATGCACACGTTTCTCTGCATGTCTGGGAGATAAAAATATTCTTTAAATGATAAAAGGCTGTTCTTGTTTCTTATAAGCGGGTGCAAAGATAGGTCAGCATCAATGGTGACACCAAGATTTTATTAAATGCCTGTATATAATACTCCTACCTGCATAATATACAAACAATGTAGAGTCAATTCTGTTCTATATGCAACTCAATCACTATACACAATATTACCTTCTTGCATTAATGTAAAGTCTACAAGTGGTATCATCATTGTGCGGTCATAGTTAGGATATGGAATATAGCCTACACAATATGCTCAGACTTAGTTATAATGTAATTCTATTTCATTGTGTACTATTTGTCATATAATTTCTCATTATCTCAAAATAATGATTGATGCTCATATTTACTCATTTAAAGCCAGTTATCCTAAGGTGATTATTCAATTTCAACATTATCTCAAGAAAACAATCATCGTATTCTTAAGATAACTGTCTCATTATGTTTAATTATCTCAGGATAACAGGCTTGTGTACTTCATGATCTATCCAAACTGGTTTCACCATGGAGTCATTCTGCTTAGCTTTGGTAGATAGGAGGGTTTCAAGAAGATATCACAGCAAAAATAATAGAGGCAGACTTTCAAATGACACTACGAGCCCCATCTAAATAGCCCTAGAATTTTTTTTTTAAAAAGCATACAAAACATACATACAAATATACAGGTGCTAACCCCAAAAGAAACCCTACGTTTCTAGTGCTAACCAAACATTCATTGTCAAATTTAACACTTCAAAGTTTCTGACTACTTTAAAGTCTCTGTTGACTACAAAGCACTTGAAGAAAACTTACTTTCAAAGCTGGTTCACCTGTTACTCTCATTATTTCTACATTGGTGCGGCAGTGGTTCAGGTGTAGAGAGGTTGCCTATCAATCAGAAGGTTGGTGGTTCAATCCCTGGCCCTGCAGTTCCATGTCAAAGTGTCCTGGGGCAAGACACTGAACCCCGAATTTCTCCCGATGCTGCGCCATTTGAGTGTGAATGTTTATCTGATGAGCAGGTTGCACCTTGTATGTTAAAGTGCTCATTTTCAGGTTCATAATTGTATTTAGAGGTTGTACCAGAATAGGTTTATGTAGTTTAATTTTCAAAAAACACCATATATATTTTTGTTGTACTGCACATTGCTGCAGCTCCTCTTTTCACCCTGTGTGTTGAGCTCTCTGTTTTAGCTACACAGTGAGACATCTCACTTCTGTTCCATCTTTGTTGGGAGTCGCACATGCTCAGTAGCTAGGTAAGGACTACTAGCCAGTCAGAATCAGAGTATGAGGGCGTGCCCTGACAGTACCTAGGTAAGGACTACTAGCCAGTCAGAAGCAGAGTATGAGGGCGTGCCCTGACAGTACCTAGGTAAGGACTACTAGCCAGTCAGAAGCAGAGTATGAGGGCGTGCCATGCTAGCAGCTAGGTGAGCATTATAACGTGTGTTCCAAAGTGACCACGGTTGTCTCTGAAGTAAAGGCTGGACTACAATAGAGCTGTTTGGAGCAGTTTGTGAACAGTGTTTTCTGTTGGAGATAGTAAGTCCCTTTGAGGTGGACTTTGGGCTTTTTCACTTTGTAAACCTATAACATGCACAAAATAGATATATAACACAATAAAGGAAAGGGAAAAAGCCAAAAAGAATAATAGCTAAAAAAAAGCTATATATAAATGCAGTCCATTTACATTTCCTTCTTCTAAAACAGTGGTGAAGAACACCAGGAGCAATTGTCAGGAGTTGAGTTTTCATTAAAACTAAAGTATGACTGGTGTGTGTTAACTGCATGCCAAATTAATCAGAACACACAAGGCCAAATTTCCTTCTAATTAACCATATGACAAGCATACTGAGAAGCATTTAAAATGGAGTCTGACACACCAGGGCTACATTCACTTCCAGCTAACTTCACGGACAACAATGACGGTAAAACAGCATCACCGCTCAGTTTGAACCTGTTTTATACAGTTATTCTGTCTAGCTCAGCTAAAAACAGCGGCTCTGCAGCATTTCACTGTCGTTCTCTAACAAGCCTGTTTGTTACCAGTAGGCTACCGACAACATGATCTTCACCCCTTCAACTGACTTCACCAGTTTAGTATGTGACTGTCCTGCTATTATTACAGACATGTGAACTAACCACGGACACTTGCCTCATTCATAGACTCACGGCGGTGCGCTGCTGAGAGTGAATAGGGGAAACACTGGAATGGATATTTGGAGTTATTTTAAATGAATGGGAACTGATGTATGAAACTGCTGGAACGACGTTCCGGCTTGTTCCGGCTTGTTCCGGCCCACTTTTACCCCTGGCTATATAACCATGTTTTTTTTAGTGAAGAGACTTTCACTACATATTCCATATGTACGGGGGTCCTGTAAAGGAGCACTCGCATTATTTAGTAATGCACTTCTGTAAAGTTGGGGGACTTACAAGGCATAGATATCCTGACTTTTAGTCTCTAGTATGGATCAAGTTTCACACATGCTGGAGCCTACATTTCCCATGATGCAGCTTGATAGCAAATTTTTGTTATACGCTCCAAGCCCAGTAAATACTGATGTCTTTCACATTCCATGCCTCCAGTTTGAACCTCAGGCTTTCTGATATAGCCTACAGTAAATCTTTAGTCTCAAGCCCAAACTGAGATAACCCCCATGACATCATTAGAAGATAGTGTACAACTGGCTGAGTAGTACTCCCAATAAACAGTAATCTGACATCGATGTGTAAAGTTAGTGGACTTCTCCTTTGATAAGGTTACAGAGTGATACTGTCCCCACTTTAACTGTGCAAGCTGAGTTGACAGACTTTCAAGTGAGACACTGCCGACACCAGTGCTGGAAACAAAGAAGTGAAACCAGTGTGTGCTCCAAAGAAAAAAGGAATGTGCATGTCAGCAGAGCTGCAGCCCATGGGAAACCTTTTACCATACGCTATGTACTTCAAACACTTCCAGGCTAGCAAATACTGCCAAGTGTTGCTGCATCAGGTCAAGGGCCCACCAGCCTTGCAAGACACTATGGATGAAGCAGAGACATGTAGACGATGATCAGGCTAGCCAGATGTTAAGCTGATTGGAATATGTAACCACCTCTGATTTGGGATCACTGACTCATGGTCATGAAGAATCAAAAAGAACGGCTACTGCTGGACAAGTTAGATCATTATTATTTTTTGCTGCTTGAACAAGAAATACTGTGCGTTGGAGTGTGTTGGAGAGAAATGTTTTTTTTTTTTTTTTTTTTAGAAAATGTTCACGTCATGCTGCAGACTTTAGGAAACCTCAGTGTTCAGCTGAAAACCCAGATTGCACAAAGAGCCATGAAAATCATGGGATCAGACAGCATCCCATACTCCAGGCTGTCTTTGACAATACTATCCTCAGGCAGGCCTAGAAGATAATTTCAGACCCCACCCATGTCCTCCACAATGAGTACCAGCTTCTCCCTTCAGGCAGACGCTTCCCCCGGTGCAGACTCAACTGCTTTAAGAACTCATCTGTCCCCCTGAAATGCTGCTTTTATCTTAAACACACACATGTACATGTTTACTTTTCTTTTACCAGGAGTTGATGTTGATAAGGTGGCTTACCCTCACTGCACATATTATGATGACTATTATGATGTGTTGTACAACGGGCAGTGTGCAATTTTGTTGTCTAGTGGCAGTTCATGCTCCATGCAGAGTGATGCAACAGTCTGTGTCTGTGTACTTTATGTATGTGTGCATGTATGTATGTACTATGCTGTGTTGAATTCTTTAAACAGCAGATATTGTTTGCAAGACAAATTTCCTTCAGGACAATAAAATCTATCTTATCTTGGCCCAAACCTATTCTGTAGAAACACTGCAAGAAATGCTTCCATACAATAGACTGTATGGACCAAAACACTACTGCCCATTTACCCAAATTGACACTTAATTAATACATTAATTTATCACACACTTTCATCATTATCATCCTTTTTTCAAATTAATTTCTCATTTTGGAAACTCCTTCCCACATTCACCTTGAATGTTTAGTCTATCAGCCTGTCTTTGTTCAGCGTCCCATCTGGTGAGTCAACAGTGAGGCCTGGAGCTGTCCCAGAAACCACTTACTGTGTGTGTGAAAAGGATCCACATCGAGACATTAATCCCCAAAACAATAATCCAATAGATAATGCGTGAGGGAGGCCATTTGAAGCAATGGAAAACAGGAGAGGGAGCGAGGGGGCCTGGCAGAAGAGAGATTCATTCCTCCGGCAGCTAAGGAGATATCACTCACCGATTCATGGGTGCACTCAAGTGTACTATTTGCGTTTCAATTAGGCCATATCCAAATGGAAGATAGGGAGGTTTTAAAAGTATTAACATGCTAGTTAAAAGAGTACAGGATTTTCTGCCTCACCATCCAATTTAGATAGAGTCCATCTGAACGATTAGCTGCTCAAACAAACTGCCCTGTCAGAGCACACACACTGATAATAAATAGTTATGGCCAAATGTTGCAAACATCCGACTGAATTAAGGTGCTATTAGGGGACAAGTGACATTTTTAACAATATGGAAGGATATCTTCTGAGTTAAGGTGGGTGGCTACTGGGGAATAGAATTTTCCATTGTGATAAGATCAGAAAAGTCAGGCTTTGTAATCAGCTAGTTTAAAAAAACAACAACTTTATATTCCCAATATATATGATTTTGATGTTAAGTATTTAAGTCTTTAAGTGTGAAAAGCTGCCAGTGAAGAGGAATTATTATTATATTGAACCAATACAGACATTTACATAATTTATTAAGGCTTACTGCCACAGGTACTTTGATATCTATTGTAATATGCAAGTTCAAGTATCAAAAAAACTTGTGAAAATGTAGTGACTCATGAACCAGTCACTCATGAATACTAAGAGGGAAAAGAACAAGCTAACAAATATAATAATAATAATAATAATAATAATAATAATAATAATAATAACTTTTTTTTTTTCAGTTTCAAGCATTAACTTGACACTACTGTAGCCTACATAAAATACATGCTCACATTTGTATATTGTGTTTATTCAAATCTCTTTGAAATCAGATATATTCGATTAAGAATACAAACAAAATGAACCTGAAATTCTACAAAAAAAAATTTATGTTTATTTATTTCAACCAGAACTCATCTACAATTCATCTAAAGAAAAAAGGAACAGGAAGAAGAAATATCTTATGGTACCTGTCACTTAAATAAAACACAACAAAAATAGAAAAAAAAAAAAAAATAGTAGTATTCATGTAGTTTCATTTCATGTAGTATTCATGTATTCATTCATGTAGTATTTAAGCGTATGATATGAAATTAGGGGAAATATCCGAAATCCAACCTAGTTTGGGCATGGCAGCATGAACATGTTAGGCGGCCTGATGAAAAATGTAGCTTTAGGGCCCTTATTCACAGCCCTGCCCAACAACACTTGTG
The DNA here is from genome assembly GCF_008315115.2 of Sander lucioperca. Classification (NCBI taxonomy): domain Eukaryota; kingdom Metazoa; phylum Chordata; class Actinopteri; order Perciformes; family Percidae; genus Sander; species Sander lucioperca. Next base: position 28,468,035 of record NC_050194.1, on the reverse strand, counting down.
ACTTCTGCACTGTGATGCTTCCATTGTTATGATCATAATCTTGTGAGTTTTTCCATAACTACGCACAGTGCACACAGCAGACTATGGGAACTTCATTATAAGACAGGGATCCAGTGATGAACCATTACTCCTACCTGGGTTTTCAATTTATTTTATTTCTAATTGATTTTCAAAAGTGTGTCAAGAGTTGGTGCTGATTTAATTAAACATAACGTTATTGAGGACTATACACCATGTGAGCACAACACAAACGAAAATGATAAAACTAGACTAGTTTTTGACCCAGGGACCCTTTCTAAGGCATTCCAACTACCCAGATCCCGCCCTTTCCTCACAGGTGCTTTAACCAACCAGCGGGCAGTACGAGCGCTGTGACAAGGATATTGTCCCTCACACAGCTTCCAAATGTGAATCTCAGTTTTTCCCTCTTGTGCTTGAAACCAAGCTGAAGGCATACACAGATACCAACTGTTACCAGTGAATCATTGATATCACTCTGTGAAAAAAAAATCGAAACTATCGTCTGAAGTCAAGCCCACTCATAAGGGTGTGCCTCGTCACTTGGCTTTATTCGTAAAGCACAGCTCTAAAAATGGTGTGGTTCAGTCTTGTTGTTAGCTCACATCTCCCTCTGGTTTCATCAGGTCAATGTTAGAGTTCAGCACATATAGTTTTGATTGTCATCTCACTTCACTGAGTTAAAGCATCATTTTAATAAGTTGTTATTGGTAAAGTATGTCACACCATAACTTGTGGGAAACATTAAATCATAAATCTCATTCTGGCCTCTATGCACACACAAAGCCAGTATTGTAATGTCTGGAATGTCAGAGGAAACAGATCAAAAGTGTGGCTCAAGTCTTATCAGCCTGGCCCCAGTCATTGTTGTATAGTGACGCTTTTCTATTACCAGCACTGATTACAGCAGTTACACTTTAAAACCGGTTGTGTTAAAATCACAGTGTAAAACACACAGCACAAATGTATAGATTTACAAGTTACGTGGGAGCCAGTGGGAGGGGTGTGATGGGTCTGAGCTCCCATGAAAGTGTAAAATCATACATCTGTGGGGGTCGCAAATACATTGCCAACAACCATTGTTTTAATCACAAATAATGCATGTTTCAGTGTATTTAGTATTATTTACATTAAAGAGATTACAAGGGGTAAAAGAAACATCTTCTCCAAAAGAAGTAAGCACCATGGTTACAAAGGGCTACGCTAAGACTTACCTCCATGATTCTCTCCCACACACCTGCAATCGAGTGACTTATCACACGCCCCCTAACGTCACGTGTCAGCACTTGTCCTATCAGCTAACCACTCAAAAGACCCTCTCGTAACAACCATATTCTATTATTGTTATCATTATGTTATAGTGCGCCAACTATGCCTGCTGATGAGAGTGTGCGAGCCGCAAACGTACTTCGAACCCTATTTTTTTATTTAACTCCACCCCAACGTTAGTTATTTTAGAGACCCCCACAAAGCTCAGGTTATAACTGGAACCCTGCCCATGACAAAACTCAAGGATAGTTTTTGCACTTCTTGTGTTATGAAATAGTTAATGTTGTATGTAATAAAACATAATGATAATAGGGTCCTTAAAGGAACACGCTGACTTATTGAGACTTTGTCTTATTCACAGTAACCCCCAGAGTTAGATAAGTCCATACCTTCTCATCTCCGTGCGTGTTGTAACACTGTCTGACGCCCCCAGCGCTAGCCTAGCTTAGCACAGATCCTGGAGGTAACCGGTTCCATCTAGTCTACTGCTCCCAATAAGTGACAAAATAACGCCAACATTTTCCTATTTACATGTTGTGATTTGTATAGTCACAGGGTGTACAAATAACAAGGTCACATGACACACAGCCTTCTTCTATATAAACTGGGAACTATATTCTCAGAAGGCGAAGCACTGCTACTTCTGCTACTTGGGCGGAGTGATTTGCTCGCAGCACCTGAAGCCCCGTGGTGAGGAGCAGGGAGTAACAACGGTGCTTTTCAGGTGTTGCACTAGATGGAGCCGGTTACCTCCAGGATCTGTGCTAAGCTAGGCTAGTGGTGGGGCCATCAGACAGAGTTACGACACGCACGGAGATGAGAAGGGTATGTATGGACTTATCTAACTCTGGGGGATACAGTGAATGAGACAAAGTCTCAATAAGTCGCTGTGTTCCTTTAAAGGAAGGAAACACAAGTACTAGTTCCTCATTGTTAAGTGATTACTGTAAACATTATATCATGATTAGGCAATGTTTGGTTTCCACAGATTCCATGATTTATTTGATAGTGCTTCATCATTCAGACAAATGAAGTAAGTTCATTCAGGAAGACGCATTGCTTCACATTTCTCTCTCTGCCAACCTAATCAGCTGTGTTGTCATCAGCTGAATGTGGGCGTTAACTCTTTCAGTTAAACCAACCAGATTTTGCCACAATCTCTGTGAGCTATTGCGTGGCTGCATTCAAACTTTAAATCTGTTCTAAATCTACTCTTTGATGCTGTCGGTTGTCATACCAGACAAAATCAATGCGACCCTCCTCCCACCCCATTCACCTCCAGTTCCCATCATTCCCATCGCCCAGGGTTCCTCCATCAGAAGCCCCGCTTCACATCACATCCTTCCAGATCTTCAGGCTTCCTTTATCCCTTCATCACCTCCACCAGTGTCCAGACTCGGGGGGATATTCCTATATATCTATGGCCTCTATACCCCTTATAATTTAACATTGCATGGACACTAAACGCCAAGGACTCTTAACATATCAACCTATCGTATTCAACTTATTTTCACTCTTAAAAGAAGTCACTCCTGATTGAAATGGCTTTATTCAAACATGACAGGACCGTTTAGAGCCACGCAATATTTTGACACCTGGTCCACAGAGGGAGCAGTGTTAGAAAGTAATGATGAAGAACGTGAAATGTGTTTTCTGTTCTCTCCCAGACTGCATCAATGATAGATTTTAAAACTTATTTTGATGAGGAAGCCAATAGACATTAGCCTGACATGTACAATGGCAATGGCCATCCCATTTGCAAAACCATGTGCGTGTCTCAAAGGGGCTTAGATGTCAGTGTGATGTTACTGCTCCAGTCCAGCTGCAATTCACATCTGTTTGAGGAGCATTATCAGTTCATATCTGAGTGTATCTGTAATCACTTACAGCCTCAGTGTGTATGGACGTATGTGTAGAGGTATGTGTGAATAGCATAAACGCAGCTTGTATCTAGTTTTACAGTGTTGAGTAGCAGCTCTTATCATCCCCTCATAGAGACAAACAGACCTAAATGATCCAGTTATAAGCTTTCATCGATCTGCCGCTGGTTGTTTTATGACATGCTTGCGCTGTTGTTCCCATCCCACACCATTGATTTTACAGCCTGTGTTAACAGCAGGCCCCCTTGTAAAAGTGCCTCAGTCCACAGCAATGTGTGGGGCAGGTTGTGTGTGCATGTGTGCGTTCGTGCTTGTGTGTTTGGGTTCAATGATATGGTGATAATCCCAGATCAATGAGAGATAATGTTTAAGGATGCTACTTTTCAACTGACATATGGGAGCCTTGACAAGCAGCTGTAAAATGTTTTACTCTGTTTATTTTACCTTTATCTTAACCAAACACGTCCACTTAACTGCTTCTGTTACAAGGCCCGTCATCTGCTCTTGGTCAAGAGAACTGGATGTCATGGACATACAGGCTAGCATGTCAGGACTGCTTCTTCATCTCCACAATCATCTGCATCTGATTAATCCGCCTGTTTTAACCCTCTGGACTCTGTTGTTGGTTTATTTTGGTTCATTTTTGACGACTTTCTATGCATTTTTTAGTCTTTTAAAAAGAGAAGAAAAGCTTTGCGCACAGCATGTACTTCAGGCTTACTTGGTCCAGTGCTGCCAACTTCAAGATAAACACGGATTCAGAAAAAAAGTGTTTGTGGTAGAAAGACCGCACACTCAACCCACTAATATATAATATATGGTTAATGAAGTTTGGGGTCCCCTGCTGGAGCTGCTGCCCCTGCGACCAGACCCCGGATAAGTGGTTGAAGATGGATGGAAGACAGACTCCTGTCATTTCAGAGCCTGCCATTCCCTCCATGTCCAGCTGTTGTTCCCAATGTGTTCCTACCTTTACACAGCAACTGTTCTCCACAGACACCTGCGCACTTCCCAATTCCATCATCAGCCTCCCAGCATATATACCTCACCGTTGTTCTCTGGCAGATCAGCTGTTGTGCTCCGAGCCTCCTAGCCATAGCAGCCAACATTGACAGTTGGTCCCACATACCATCCTGCTACAATACTGACCAACAGATCCAAGTCAGTATTAGACTGAACCAGTTAAAACTGAATTTTCTATTTTTGCAAGTTAAGTTTGGAACCAGGCTAGCCTCTTCTTTGGCCTTGTTTCATATTTTGAGGAGAAAAAGGTGTGTCTACTAAGGTGTGATTAGCTGCCCGGGAATGAAAAGCCAAAAGCAGAGTGCGAAATTCAAAGGAAGAGAAAGAGCATTGAGCTCCAAGTCCTTTACTAGGCCTCACACACACACACACACACACACACACACACACACACACACACACACACACACATATATATACGAGTCCCCACTGGCCTTTGCTTATTAATGTGTGGTTTCAGGAAACTATTGTTGCACTGATGTTTCCAGCTCTAATGTGAGTGGCCAGAACAATGCAGTGTTAATTTGTTTGGTTTCCGGCGAAGGACTGTGAAAACAGTGATGGCCACAGAGACAGGAAAGGACATTAATAGATGAAGGAATGCTGGGGGATGGGGGTGGGGGGTGCTGGGCAACGTCCTCAATGAAGGAGGATGTTAGACAGAGAATGTTAAAACTAGCAAAATGATCATACTAGCAATGGGGTGATGAATTGAAACACACATTGTATGATGATTATATACAATTAGCATTAGCTAATTGCTTGTGACAAGAGAGACCAGTGTTTAGTCTTCTTCACAGCAAACATGTATGTACAGTATGTCTTTAGAATTAAAAATCAAACTTTTGATTGGTGCCAGTTCTATTGAAGCGGTCATGGCAAGTCTCACTACAACCCATCATATCGGAGAGAATTTTTTTTAACAAAATAGAAATATAAAACACATTACGTGATGTTGACTAATGTTTTTACATTTTTTTTCCGATTGTTAAACGACAGTGGGCACAGCTGGAGACAGGTGCAAAACTCTAACTACAGTCTGCACAGCAGCAGTTCATGTGAACCAAACTCTAGTTGGTTTTTCATTGCTAAAACACAGTTCAAAAGTCTACACACTTATCCCATGACTTTAACCACAACCTGCACAACACTGTGAATTTACAGCACTTTGTTCAAATGCTAACACGCTGCTGTCAAAACTATTAACCACACATTCAAAACAGAATGTTCAAAACACTGCTGATTGCAATTTTAGCTGAAAGCCTAAGCAGGTGTCTTGTTTTAGACTTGTAAGTGAACACATAGAGTGTATATATATATACAGTATATAGTATGTGCCTGCCAATGATGGCAGGCACATATACTGAGAGGTTTATGTCTCGACGCAGAGATCCAGGGTTTGAATCTGACCTGTGACGACTTCCTGCATGTCTTCCCCCTTTCTCACCTACCTGTCCTATCAAAAAAAAAAAAAAAGGCAGAAAAGACCAAAAAATAATCTTAAAAAAAATACTCCCGTATTGTAAATGCAGTAACCCCTATTTAAAATCCTTTTTATTTTGTTTCATAGATACCTACTTTATGATAGAATGTTGTATTTGTTCACTACAAAGACAACATTAACTGTAGATAAAAGTAGTGCCTGCGGGTGTTCCTTTCAGGTTTCATAAGTAATGGACTGCAAACCTGCAAACCTGAAACTATCTAGACAACACCCGGCGGAGGTGTATGTGAGAACGCAAATGTCCGAATCTGTTGGATCGGACATCAAATGGTGTACCTTGCCAGCTTCCTAGTACAAAATCGGTGTAATCTCCGATTGTGCCAAATGTGTGAAAATTCAAAGCTGGCAACCAATATCCAAGAGTGAAGGAGGAAAATTTGCGTTTCCTAGGATCAGACCCCCATGAAGTGGGTAGATGCTAGATCGGATCCGCTAGACGTGTCGATGCCACAGGACATGCCTCGTGGCCCGCCTTATTTTTGCCTTATTATGCCTCTGATTGGCTTAACCTGTTATTCTTACCCTAACCCTAGTCTATATTCTTCGCGTTACACTTCCGGGATTGCTCCGGTGCGGCAGGAAATTCCGCCGGACGCATGAATTTTCCGTTTCCTTCTGCTTTCTTTGTGTTGGAATTTTAAACTCCAGTGGATTTATGAAGACTATTGTTGACTGCTCCTCAGATCTCTGCAGGGTAAATCCAGACAGCTAGCTAGACTGTCCAATCTGAGTTTTCTCTCGGACAACTATTTTACAGCGGCTCCGTGTGGAGTTTAGCACCGCTCATGATGATTCTGATTGGTTTAAAGAAATGGCGATAAAGCAGAGCACGTTTTCCTGCCATCCCTGTATGCTGTGTGGACTAGCCAGACCCTCCTTCAGTGCGCTTTGGAGGAGGGTCTGGCAAAGTGAGATTAACCTAACCCTAACCAATCCCCACTCCACACTCCCCATGCCAAAACCTAACTACGTCGACACGTCTAGCAGATCTGATCCAGCATTTACCCAGGAAGTGTGCTCAGCCGTTTTTTTTCCAGTGGACACTTGCAACGGAAAATCCCCCTGCAGCCCAAAAAGGATATTCTCCATAGGCCCCCACTGTTAAAGAGACATCTGTAAAACTCATGCCAGGACACCATGAACGGCAAACAAGGTTGATTATTAATCTTTCTATTCTGAATTTTTAATCCATGGATTTATTATATTTGAAAAACTTCCCCTTAAACTGAGAAAAGCGATTTAAAAACCTGTGATGTTCCCACAATGTAAAGTCTTTGGGCCACAGGCTTGGTTGCTGATGTTGTTAGTGATTTCTTCCCAATTTCGGATCACATTCCTGTTGGAACATGTTAAACTGTGTAGTTTTGGGTTTAAAAGCTTTACTGGTGATTTTCCTGCTATTCTTCGTAACAATCATTCCAATGCTACATGTAGCTACATGCTACCGTCAGGACAACCTCATGGTTTCCACAATTTCGGATTGCTTCTGGAACATGTCCAGTTGTGTAGTTTTTGGTTTAGAAGCATTTATTGGATATTTTTCATGGTAGAACGTGCCGCTAAACTCCGTCTTCGGCTGCATTGACGAACGGGAAGCCCAATTGTCGACGTCGATACGTGTATCGGGTGCGATCTAGCATCTACCATGCTCCAGGCGAACAACTCCACTGAACTCAACAGGCGCCATTTTGGTATCCGGTTATTATTATACATCCATTCCTAGGATGGCGAAAGCATGACCCGCTGTACTCTGCCTCTGATTGGCGAGTACTTGTTGCCTTTGTTGGTTGGATTGGTTGGGTTTAGTCCTGAGATCAGTTAAGGATAGAGTAAGAAAACTAGGGTAAGCCAATTAGAGACAGAGAAGGGCGGGCCATGCCTTCGACATCCTTGGAAAAGTAATATTGCAAGAAGGAGGGTGAGTTACATCAAGACGGAAACCAAAATGTTTAACTGGGGAGACAACGAGATTCTGGAACTTCTGTCGGTGAAGACAGAAATCGTCAAAATTCAAGGAACAGCAAGAGACTAAGAGACAAATTACATGACACAGTGTAATCGGCGTCATGTCCTGTCTGCCACACGCTCTACCCAGGCACCAGCCCTCCTCTAAATCAAACACAGTATTTCCAGTAAGTTAGAAAGCATCTGACATGGACAATCTCATGTTTGAAAGGTAAACTCCAAACTGGGGGAACTAATTCCACGGAAATAGTCTGGAGTTCATATGTTAAAACAGCTTTATAGCCTCGACAACTTTCACTAATAAAACAAGCTGCCTATAGCTTAAGAAGCAGCACCCAGGTTATAACTAAGATGAGTGAACATTTTTATCATCTCAGATCTTCTACCATCTGGATTTTAGTTTAAATAAACCTAAAAAGGGCACAACCATCTGACATCCACTGAGGCTTACTTTTCTTTAGCATGCTTTTCCGTGGGTGTGGGCAGGAGTTAATATGATCACACAAATTATTTTATAAACAAACAAAAAAAATTAAATCTCATTTCCTTTGTACTTAAATAATCAAGACATGGTCTTTCCAGTTTGCTTGCAAAACCATCTCACACCTCTCCATGCAGGTCTGCTGTTTTTGAGGGGGGTGAAATGTTACCACTTAACCCCATCCCCAATGACAAGCTCCACATTTTGTACCAGTGAGTTCATTTGGTCAAGTTTATTGTCATTATAAGAGTACATTTATTAAATACTGAAAGGTATAGCCTACATCATATTGTTAAAAAACAAACAGATAAGAGCATTACTGCATATGCCCCCCCCTCCCCCGAAACCCTAACCCAGTCAGACAGTAACCTCTGTGGCACATTGTGACCTCAGATAGGCTCTCTATTTGCTTTTTTCCTCTCTCACTCTCCTTTGACTGTGTCTCTCTGTGTGTCTCTGTGTCGGTTGTGTCTTGAGGAAGCTCCTTCTCTACATTCTAACATCCGTGGTGGTAGCCAGAGGATTTGCCTATCAGTAACAGCACATGTTCTCCTGTTTCAAAACAATAAGCTATCTAAGACCACATGTGTCTGCTGGGGCGTTTGACTGCAAAGCTTTACTGAACACCCTGCATGTGTGTGTGTGTTTGAGTGTGTGTTTGTGCTCTCTTTCACTTCCCTATTCTATAAGCCAATTTCACAACCATGATACACAGACTTGATTAGGGTGCACATATTTTCAGACACACACGCACACACACACACACACACACACACACACACACACACACACACACACACACACACACACACACACACACACATGCACACTGAGGGTGTTAAGACCATAACAAGATAGTCAACCTTTAAGGGTGTGTGTGTGTGTGTGTGTGTGTGTGTGTGTGTGTGTGTGTGTGTTGAGGTTGTCTTTTCTTTCTGTGGTCACTGATTACATTTGATTCTACATGTTACCACAGTTGACTGTAATGATGACAACATAAATTCATGGCCTCCAGCTGGTGTACAAAAAATATATTATTATATTTACAGAAAGTAAAGTAATGATCCAGTTGTCAGATCACAAATCAGGCCACTTAATGCCATTTGAGCTCATTTATATTTATTTATTTGGTGGTGGGGAAAGAAAAATGGGGGTGTTGAAGCCCAATCATTTCAGTGATCTAAAAACCATTAATAGTAATCAATAGTGGAGTGGCAATCGGGAGAGTCGGGACGGTGGGCCAGCAGTGTTTCGAGGCTGCAAGGGCCGGTCTCAGTCTCAATAGTTATACATTTCAAGTTCTTAGCAACACCATCCGGCGGCCTGGTGTGCGTCCGCTGCCCCCTGGTCAAACTGTGCAGCCTCTGCTCAACCTGTACGGCGGGCCGCAGCAGCTTCTTATTTCAATACAAACACAGGCTAATCAAAAAGCACTAACCAAGTGCAGGTCACAACCATGTCTAGGATTGAGGATTAGGATTGAACTGAAAGCGCAGCGCGCGCAGTGGGCACATAGTTACAAAAATTCAGAGGTGCACGACCACGCGCCGCGACAGGTTGCGGAGCCTTCGCGCTGGAAACGACAGCTGTTGTGACGTTATTTTATAGCGCGCGCCTCGCGCCGGGAACACCGCAACTACCATAAACCTAGCTTTAGCCCGGTCCTGCTGTCTCCTGTCCCTCGTTATCACCCTCCTTTCCTTGTGTATTTAGTCTCTGTGTTTCCTTTTGTCAGTGCCAGTTCGTCTTCTCACCCAGAGTAGAGTTCAGCATTTTTTCCCTAGTGTTAGTTTGTTCCTTGTGTTTCCCAAGTTTATGTCCTGTTTCCTGTCTTGCGGTCATCATGAACAACTACTTCGCAAATGCAAAAACTAGATATGCTAAAACTCAAATTTGTGATGTCATCAAGTATAACGTCTGGAACGCTCGGTTACATAGTAACCTTGGTTCTCTGAGTGAAGAGACTATCGCTCCACTGTACATATGGAATATTTAACGGTGGAGAGGTAGTCTCAGTACAATAGAGAACTGCTCCATAGGCAATGAATTGGGAAAGATGTTTTAGATGACGCTGAGAGCACCCAGGAGAATGTTCTGAGTATGTAGGTATATTATCTGTTGTAGAGCTGAGAACTGAGGTTTAAAAAAAAAACACAAAATGTCCACAAAATCAGTCTCCCAATCATTGTCTATAGAGCAGCTCTTGACTTTTTACCTGATGGCATAGGCGGACTGGCAATCTGGCATTTCTGCCAAACGCCAGAAGGGCCGGTGAACTCTTGGGTCGATTTGGGCCGCTGGAAAAAACACTGATGTATCACACTAGTTTGACAAAAATAGACAACTGTCTGCTGCCGTAGGGCTTCTACTTTTCAAAATAAAAGCTCATGTCTGGTCCGCTATTTCTTCGTACTTTGGTGTTTTGGGTGTTTAAGTATGTAATAATATGTTTTAAATTTGCAAGCATTTCCATTCTATTCTAAGATGGTGCCATGGTAGTTTATTTTTGAAGGTTTTGTGAATTGTGTGTATTATTTAATCATGAAAGCCTGTAAGTGCACCTCATGCTGCTAGTGCCATAATCTTATGTGAACCTGGTTTTTGCTATTATAAAGCAAATAATGTCCTCGTCTGAAATTGGGCCGGTAAGGGACGGAAGTGCCAGGCCCAAATTTTTGTTCCAGTCCGCCCCTGCCTGACGGTCACAAGTTTAAGACTTACTGCTCTGGTTTTTGGCCTTGAGTAGCTCATGTTTGCAAATATTGATTGAACTTTCCTAGCCCATAACATACTGGAATTCATGATTCAGCTGGGTGTTCCCCTTTAAGGTGAGAGAGTTTGAAATAGTTTCTTTTTTAGATTGTTTGTACTGTATAACCTCACAGGTGAAATCACTTAATCTGCAACTGCAACTCCAAATGTATTTTTCACATCTTATCAGTTTGGATAAATCTTATTTTACAGGTTCACAAACGGTGATATACTACTGGCTGTAAAATGCTGTCTGAACATCAACAAGCCGAGGAATCTTTTAGACCCAGTCTTGAGCCGACAGAAGGCAGAGGGAGACCATTATCTTTGTTTGACTTCCTCTTCTTAGTGTTTGATAAATCTGCGTGGCAGGATGATCTTGACCTCTTCATTCAAAGAAACAGAGGTGAAGAGTCCACAGCGGTGCAGACAGAAAGACTACACTGCAAATAATCACAAGGCTGCCACGTACTGTGATTCAGCATGCACACTGCTGCTCCACTTGGCGTCAGCATCCGTTTGCTTCTTCTTTATAACTTTTATTTTCCAAAGAAAGGCATGTCAGTTTGACATTTATTCACTTACACACCTTTAATAATATAACCACCAGTCTCTTCACTGATGGCCACTTCCAGCATGAGAAACGTTCTTTATACCCCATCGCTCGCAAGATAAAAAATCTTTGAAACCTTGGGATTTACTGTTGAGAAAAGAAAAGATTACACTCTACTGTTTAATGAACTCTGAAATAAACAGAATGTTGTGGAAATAGACAAATCATCTGCCATACTTTGATATATCACCCTTAAATCTTAATGTATAAACAAAATGCAAACACCTCAGTCTTCTTTTTTGCAGTGTGAGAAAAAGAAACAATGAGAGAAAGAGAGAGGGATTGATAAAGTAACTGTGTACACACGTTGACATTCCTCCTGGTTCCTTTCCACTTAAAGGAGACAGGAGAGCCAACTGACAGCCTCTGAGAGGTTTATGTCTGCTAAGCAATAATCATGCATGTGTGTGTGTGTGTGTGTGTGTGTGTGTGTGTGTGTGTGTGTGTGTGTGTGTGTGTGTGTGTGTGTGTGTGTGTGTGTGTGTGTGTGCCAGTGTAAGTGGTGAATTTGGCTGAGTAAACTAAACACTAAGTGAGACACTCAAAGACCCATCGGAGCTTTTTGTCCTGCAGACAAGAGCTCTTCACAGAGACAGACATCCACCTAGAACAACCTTTTCAAAGCCGAGCACACTGTTCATTGACTGTTACCTCCAAGAGCAGAAATCTGGCAGCTCCTTTCAAAACAAGCTGTGCTCATACCATATGTTGTTGGTTTCAACTGCTTTTTAGGAAGACTTTCACTTTTAAGCTTAAGCACATCAGTTTTTGTTCAGTATGAATAATTAGTTAATGATCTTTACATTTTTTGCATTTTTGTATAATATACAGTAGTTTCACCCTTCATTAGAAAGAAACTGTACTAATCAGATAAGGTTTAACAGGTTGCAATTGACATTCTGTCTTTCAGTGAGTATAATTGTAACTGATTGTTGTTCTGCAAATTAATTATAAAACACCCACTTTAAAAGGGGAGAGGGATTTGAATAGTTGGGTAGCTTATATGTCGTCTTCAACTTAATTAAATTCAATTGAATTAAACTTAATTAAAAAACAAAGATAAAGCAACTATTAGTGGCACACACACACACACACACACACACACACACACACACACCTTAAAAGACAAGTTCAGTGCTCTTTTAACTATAATGTGCAAAAAGCGAACTGTACACGCACTGATGTTCTGCACAAATGAACTTCCTAACGTATTCAAGTTTATTCATGTGAAAGGTGTACAAAGGAGTAAACTTATTTGTGAACATTCCTTCAAAGAAATATGTAATCTGGTACTAATTATAGGGGGGAAAAAAGACAGAAGCTCAATTTAAATTAAGTAAATATTCATGTATTACTCTTATTATTGGAAATTGTATTCTCTGTATATGTTGATTTGTATGCTTGTCTGTAGACATGTTCATGTTTTTTCATGTTCCGCTGACCTGTTGTGCACTAACTTAAAGAATCTCTAGGTTACATTAGCAGTTAGCATTAACAATTGGGATTAATGTACTGGAAGTTATCACTACTTTCCCTATATTAAGTCCCATACATAGTTCTTTCCATTAAAATTCTTGGATATAAAAAAAACAAAACACAACAGAATAACATGAAAGGTGAGACTTACGTAATATGGTCCTAATTGATGTTAGATATTAAAATGTATCTGTCCTGAAAGCAAGTGGGGGTAAAACATAGACACAAGGTAATTAGAGTAGAGCTCAAAGAATGTCATGTTTCGAGTCACTGAACGATCAAAGCATTCTGGTGTATGGTCCTGTACTGTATGTGCAAATGGATGCATGTCAGATGTACTGTACAATTTGTGCAACACAGCAAGGAGAGAGGAGCAAAATAATCTGGCAGGCAGCAAGAGAGAAAGAATCATGTTCCTAAGTGTTTTTAATGGGCAATGGTGATGACAGAAGGAACATCTGGGTACTACATTAAACACATTTGATTCATATTTCCATTAAACACAAAATATTTTGATATACAGTACTTCAGGGAAACAAAACCATGTCATTTAGTGGGACAAATCTGCAAAACACATCTGACTACAGATGAGAAAAGTCCGACCAGTGGCCTCTACATATTCTCTGTGGCTCCCTCTGCAGGTCAGCATCACCTAGTGTCAGTCAGCTGTTTGAACTGTTTCATGAGGGTTGTGGACAATGAGTTCAAACACAAAACTTTTCACACCAGTATAGAAGAGAAGTGTAGATAGTATAGGCATCATTTCTTCAAACCTTAGTCATTACTGCCAACTGTTGGTCTTTTCAAAGTAAACATATACTGTGACTTAGTAAATGGTTGTACTAAACATACACACACACACACACACACACACACACACACACACACACACACACACACACACACACATGCACACTGAGGGTGTTAAGACCATAACAAGATATTCAACATTTAAGGGTGTGTGTGTGTGTGTGTGTGTGTGTGTGTGTGTGTGTGTGTGTGTGTGTGTGTGTGTGTGTGTGTGTGTGTGTGTGTGTGTGTGTGGTTTTCTCTGGAAAACAATCTGAAGTGTCTGCTGATAAACTGACAGAATGTAAAATAAGCAACTACCATCTCTAGAGGCAAATATCTGGCTCTTTAGCCATCAGAGCGGTGAGATGGAATCAAACTAGGTAAAGTCGATGGAAGCTACAGATTCAGGTATTAATTCTCTGTAGGTTTATCACTACCAGAGACCCCTTTCACATTGAAAAACTGCTTTCACATTGTCATCCGATACATTGTTATCATAAAAACATTGATTATAGATTGAAACCACAGCTAACACTTCAACAAGGTGATTCCTGGATGTACTGGTGGTTAATGAAGAACACAACGTGTTTCCTAAATAGTTACATTTCTGAGTTATTAGAGAGAGTTATTTTTAACCATGCTAAACGTATTATCCCTGCTTTGTAGCTAGGGTAAACATACCCATGAGGCAGTAATCTATTTGGTTTTGTTGGCAAACTTGTGTATTTCCAACATGTTAAACTGAGAAATAAAACATTGTCTAGTGGGCCACTGGTCTTGTCTGAAACATCTGGACAACCTCCCTGGCTTTAGCAGTGGGCTGTCCCCATTCCAGGATGTCCTTCAGTGGTATTTGTTAAAAGTGTAACTTACAATGGAGGTCAACAGTTGTATAGCAGCCTGTGCTCCGGACAGACACAGGAAGCTGGCAGGAAGCTGGCAGAGCATGGAAAGGAAAAGCGCTCAGAGAGAAGAATAGACAGAGGGACAGTTCATAGCAGTCCCTCGCTGCTGTGATCCATATATCCTCTTTCAAAAGGGACACCTGCACACATGATTATCACTTGGTATGAATTACACATCACTTTAAGGTAGACAATTTGTAACGGTTGACTTGTTTGGTTCTTAATAACACTCACACAGATCTGAGTCAGCATGGCTAAAGTAAATTTTTGTCAAAGTTTGTCACATTGACACAACCAATCACAAAAATCACCATTTCATTTTCCAACATAAAGATCTAAAAGTTTCAAAGTCCTCTCCATGCTGCCTGAAATCAAATTAGCGTGGAAAAATACTCAATCCTTTATTTATTGATAGATTTGTTTTATTTGCCTACAAGGCAATTCAATTTTCATTTTTTTTTTTTTTTTTATCATTCTATAACATGAGGTGTAGTCTGGATCAACAGAAGTACATTTCCAGGATAAAGCCTGACATCCGGCATGTGGCTCATGCGCAGGATGTCAGGCTCTCTGTGTATTGTCAGTCTCAAAATCCCTTCACCATGGGAAACAAAAACAAACTTTGAGCTGAAAACGGCAACTTTTAAAGAAAATTTGGATCGTGCAACAGGCAGGCCTGCTTGGTTCTTTTGGTGATTGATTTCCTCTCTAACGTCGACGTTTTGGGACCGATTGGTGGGATTGGTGTGGGATTGAAGTACACACGGAGATACACTGGTATCTCCAGGTTTAACCACTTATCCAGCTAATTTAAATAGCTCACGTTACTGTATTGTGTCAACATTTAACTTCATTTAACATTGTATGTGGGGTTTTCTTTTGCGCAGTGCAAATCTTCCACCAAAACAAGTTCCTTCCTGAGACTATTTTGCAGAGCCACTGTCGCTGCGTCCGGATCTTAAAGCGCCCAAGACGATTGTGATTGGTTTAAAGAAATGCAAACAACTCAGAGCATTTTTGTTCTCCTATCCCAGAATGTATCTGTGGTGTAAGCCAGACCTTACTCCACAGCTAGCTCTGTGCAGATAGGTCTGGCAATGTGAGACTACATAAGGTGGGATTCACACAGGGTGCAAAGGCAGCAGCCTAAATCGCACAAGCTCAGTTCTGAAGCGCCAAAATTAAGCTCAAAGTAGCTGGGTCCCGATGGCTCCGGCTAATCCAAAAATGGGCGAAGAGGTGGAGCATGGTGTTACGGGCAGCTCTCTCTCTGTCCTGTCTGGGATGTCCTTTCCCTGTGTGTCTGTTTGTGTTTGTGTTTTGTCTGTGTTTGTTTCTGTGTGGAGTGCTGGAGGCGTGGTCCGAGATGTAGGTCAAGGGGCGTGGCCGCTTCAACTCTGCTCAGCCGATCTTCGCAGCTGCAGCTCATCAGCCACAATCACCAGCAATATTTAACCCGGGCTGATCTTCCTGTCGGCGCCAGTTTGTTAACTACAACCCATGTGGTAACTTGGCCCTAAGCCCTGAAGTATTCTAGTTTTGCCTTTTGATTCCCTGCTGAAACTTACCCTGTGTCTCTCTCCTAGTTTTCGCTCAGCCCTGCTGCAATCTCCACAGCGTCTGCATGTTCCCAGTCTCACCTATCAGCCTCCGTCTCCACTTCAGGAACCCACCAGTGATCTCGCCTCAGCCTGTCTCCTCTCGTGTCCGGAAACTACCTGGACCCCTCCACGTCGGCTCGCCTCCTCCTTGGACCAGTCAGGAGCTTCCCTTTTTAAACTGCTCTACTGTGTCTGTGTGTAATCTCTGCGTTCTGGGCCGAAGAAAACACCTAACAGAACGAACTGGCCATGGACCCTGCAGAGATTTCACATGCAACAGACGAAGACGGCATTTTTCGTGCCATTAAAATCCAAGGAGCTTTGCTAGGGCAGCACGACCAATTAATACACAAATTACTCGAGACTAATCAGCAATTGTGCAATGACGTTACTCAGCTATCTACTCAAATTGCCACTCTGTCTCTTCTCTGTGCACCCAGTTTTTCGCCTCTCCCCACTCCATCCTCTCAGTCTGCTTCCTCAGCCATGGACTCCGCTTCTTTCCCCCGGGAACCCATGCAATTGGGTCGGGCTCGGTTACCCCCAGCTGAACGCTGGCGCCGCCGACAGGCAGGTGAGTGCCTGCACTGTGGAAATTCCTCCCACTTCCTCGCTAGTTGTCCAGTACGCCCAACTGACTCTCAGGCAGTTAACACATTGGCCACAGGTGCACTGTTTGTTGCCCAGCCTGTTCCCCCGAGCCAAGCAGCTGCCCAACCCAGAGGACAGCCTAGGATGTACAGGTCCTTGTTTGAGGCTTTTACTACGTGGTCTAAACAGACCGAGGAAGCCAAAAGGGGCAGCCTTCAAGTCACTAGTCAGAGAACCAGTACTCCTGCTAGCGACCCCCCCGGATGCCGCCTGGTCAGCGTGTGCCCCCGTCTGCCAGTCCTATGTAGGAACCCGCCTGGCTGTGTTCTCGGGGACCCGTGGAGGTCGAAGACGGGGTAAGGGACCTCATGGTCCTCGTCGCCATGCCCCGCTCTTCACCCCAGAGTCCTCCCTCCCTGGCTTTCCCGAGCTGACGTGCAACCCTTCTGTTCCCGAGCTGACGTGCAACCCTTCTGTTCCCGGGCTGGCGTGCAGCTCTCCTGACCCTGGGTTGACGTGCAGCTCTCCTGACCCTGGGTTGATGTGCGGCTCTCCTGACTCCGAGCTGGCGTGCGGCTCTCCTGACTCCGAGCTGGCATGCGGCTCTCCTGACTCCGAGATGGCGTGCGGCTCTCCTGACTCCGAGCTGGCGTGCAGCTCTCCTGACCCCGAGCTGGCGTGCAGCTCCCCTAATCCCCGGCTAGCTAGCAGCCCTCCTGAATTCAAGCTAGCTAGCAGCCTTCCTGAGCCCAGGCTAGTTAGCACTCTCCCAGATCCCAGGCTTGCTAGCAGCCTTCCTAGCTTCCCCGAGTTTCCTAGAGTTCCAGAGTTTCCTAGAGTTCCCGAGTTTCCTAATGTTTCCGAGTTTCCTAATGTCCCCAGGTTGTCCTTGATCCTGGATCCCCGGCTGGCTAGCAGCCGCCCCGAGCTTCGGCTGGCTAGCAGCATCTCTGAACCCCGGCAGGCTAGCAGCTCCCTTGATTCCCGGCTGGTTAGCAGCCTTCCAGAATCTCCGCTGACGTGCAGCCTTCCAGAATCTCCGCTGACGTACAGCCTTCCAGAATCTCCGCTGACGTGCAGCCGCCCAGAACCGCCGCTGACGTGCAGCCGCCCAGAACCACTGCGGACGTGCAGCCGTCCTGAGTCTACGTCGACAGACCTCCCAGAGTCTACGTCGACTGGGAGGGGTATGACCAGAGGAGCGTTCCTGGATTCCCAGGAGTTTCATTTTGGACCCGCAATTGGTGAAGGATTTCCATCGCGCTCACCCAGACAAAGTGAGGCCTAGAGGGACGCCAGGAGGCGTCCATTGAGGGGGGGGTCCTGTTACGGGCAGCTCTCTCTCTGTCCTGTCTGGGATGTCCTTTCCCTGTGTGTCTGTTTGTGTTTTGTCTGTGTTTGTTTCTGTGTGGAGTGCTGGAGGCGTGGTCCGAGATGTAGGTCAAGGGGCATGGCCGCTTCAACTCTGCTCAGCCAATCTTCGCAGCTGCAGCTCATCATCCACAATCACCAGCAATATTTAACCTGGGCTGATCTTCCTGTCGGCGCCAGTTCGTTAACTACAACCCATGTGGTAACTTGGCCCTAAGCCCTGAAGTATTCTAGTTTTGCCTTTTGATTCCCTGCTGAAACTTACCCTGTGTCTCTCTCCTAGTTTTCGCTCAGCGCTGCTGCAATCTCCACGGCGTCTGCATGTTCCCAGTCTCACCTGTCAGCCTCCGTCTCCACTTCAGGAACCCACCAGTGATCTCGCCTCAGCCTGTCTCCTCTCGTGTCTGGAAACTACCTGGACCCCTCCACGTCGGCTCGCCTCCTCCTTGGACCAGTCAGGAGCTTCCCGGCTTTGAAACCATCGTCTGTGTTTCTCTGAGTACCCGTAGCTCCATTAAACCTTTTTAAACTGCTCTACTGTGTCTGTGTGTGTAATCTCTGCGTTCTGGGCCGAAGCAAACACCTAACACATGGATGGAGCTGAGGCGGGTCGAATGAAGCCTACAGTCTCCTGTGGCGGCAGCCACCTGTCACCCAAAGCGGCACACCCTTAATTATGCATAAGTAAGTAATTTAAATGTGAGTTTTTGTCACAAGCTGCGTCGAAAGTAGGCAAGGTAGGGACCCAAATGCAGTTCAAGAGTTTTATTTTAAAAGCAGGCAACACTTACTGGGAGCAATAATCCAGAACACAAGGCAATCCAAGACAGGGAACTCAAACAGGACAGAACACACAGCGAAAATAACGAGACGATCCGACAAGGGACAAGGGAAAACAGAGAGGCTAAATACAAAAGGTAATGAGGGAACAAGAGGCAGGTGACACAACAGGTGGAACAAATCAAAAAAGGCGGGAAACAAACAAAGACAGGAAGAAAGCTAGACAAGACAAGGGAGACAAGACCGACTACAAAATAAAACAGGAAACCAAGCAAAACAGAGAAACAAGACTACACAATAAAACAGAACAAAATACCAAAACCCTGACAGTACCCCCCCCCAAGGGACAGATCCCAGATGTCCCAAAAACAAAACAGGCAGAAACAACCCAGGGAGGGCGGAGGGGGCCCGGAGGAGGGACGACCCCAGAAACAAAATAAATCAACCCCCGAAGGGCGAAGGAGAGTCCAGGGAAGGCAGAAGGCCACTGGGGACCAGGGAACAGAAAGTCACTGGGGTACAGGGAACAGAGAGTCACTGGTGGCAAGTGCCCTGGGGCACAGGGAACAAAGAGAGACCGTCAACAGGGGCAGAGAGGCCTCGGCAACAGGGGGCAGAGAGGCCTCAACGAAGGCAGAAGCCTTCAGGCGGCCGAACTGGTTGGCGAAGGTAGAGTCCCTCAGGCGGCCAAGCAGGACGGCGAGGACTCCGAGGTGGCCGTCGACGAGGGTAAAACCCCTCTGGAGGGCAGCGGCGAAGACCAATCCCCTCAGGAGGCCGTCCGCGACGGCGAAACCCATCAGAAGGCCGGCGGCGAAGGCGAATCCCTTCTGAAGACTGGCGGCGAAGGCGAATCCCTTCTGAAGACTGGCGGCGAAGGCGAATCCCTTCTGAAGACTGGCGGCGAAGGCGAATCCCTTCTGAAGACTGGCGGCGAAGGCGAATCCCTTCTGGTGGCCAGGCAGGCTCAGCAGATGAAGGGGCAGCTGGGCTGAAGACAGACGACGGGTCAGCTGGGCTGGAGACAGGCGACGGGTCAGCTGGGCCAGTGTCTGCTAACAAGGTAACAGGATCAGTAACAGACAAGGCAACAGGATCAGGAGTCGGAAAGTCCGCCGACAGGGTAACTGGAGCATTAGTCGGCCGGACCACCGACAAAACACGGGGAGCAGGAGTCGGCCGAACCGCCGACAAAACACGGGGAGCAGGAGTCGGCCGGACCGCCGACAATACACGGGGAGCAGGAGTCGGCCTGACCGCCGACAGGACACGAGGGGCAGGAGTCGGCCTGACCGCCGACAGGACACGAGGGGCAGGAGTCGGCCTGACCGCCGACAGGACACGAGGGGCCGGAGTCGGCCTGACCGCCACAGGCAAAGTCTCATGGGGGCAGAACAAAGGCAAAGTCACTAGGGAGGTCTCTGGGACTCCAGAGACCAACAAAGCTTCAGGGGCAGTCTCTGGGACGCCGGAGACCGGCAAGGCCTCTGGCTTGCCCGTAGACGTGGACTCTGGGAGAGCTGTCGACATGGACTCTGGAAGAGCTGTCGACGTAGACTCTGGGAGAGTGGTCATCGAAGACTCTGGACGACTCTAAGACTCTAGCAGAGCGGTCATCGAAGAGTCTGGACGACTGGAAGACTCTAGCAGAGCGGTCATCGAAGAGTCTGGACGACTGGAAGACTCTAGCAGAGCGGTCATCGGAGACTCTGGACGACTGGAAGACTCTAGCAGAGCGGTCAACGGAGACTCTGGACGACTGGAAGACTCTAGCAGAGCGGTCATCGGAGACTCTGGACGACTGGAAGACTCTAGCAGAGCGGTCATCGGAGACTCTGGACGGCTGCACGCCAGCGGCGGTTCTGGGCGGCTGCACGTCAGCGGCGGTTCTGGAAGGCTGCACGTCAGCAGAGATTCTGGAAGGCTGCACGTCAGCGGCGGTTCTGGAAGGCTGCACGTCAGCGGAGATTCTGGAAGGCTGCACGTCAGCGGAGATTCTGGAAGGCTGCACGTCAGCGGAGATTCTGGAAGGCTGCACGTCAGCGGAGATTCTGGAAGGCTGCACGTCAGCGGAGATTCTGGAAGGCTGCACGTCAGCGGAGATTCTGGAAGGCTGCACGTCAGCGGAGGTTCTGGAGGGCTGCTAACCAGCCGGGAGTCTGGGAAGCTGCTAGCCAGCCGGGAATCAGGAAAGCTGCTAGTCAGCTGGGGATAAGGAAGGCTGCTAGTCAGCCGGGAATTTGGAGGACTGCTAGCCAGCCGGGGATCAGGAAGGCTGCTAGCCAGCCGGGGATCCAGGATCAAGGACAACCTGGGGACACTAGGGAACTCGGAAACATTAGGAAACTCGGGAACTCTAGGAAACTCGGGAACACTAGGAAGCTCGGGGAAGCTAGGAAGCTTGGGGAAGCTAGGAAGCTTGGGGACACTAGGAAGGCTGCTAGCAAGCCTGGGATCTGGGAGAGTGCTAACTAGCCTGGACTCAGGGAGGTTGCTAACTAGCCTGGGCTCAGGAAGGCTGCTAGCTAGCTTGAATTCAGGAGGGCTGCTAGCTAGCTGGGGCTCAAGGGGGCTGCTAGCTAACCTGGATTCAGAAGAGCTGCTAACTAGCCTGGGCTCAGGAAGGCTACTAGCTAGCCGGGGCTCAGAGAGATTGCTAGCTAGCCCGGAGTCAGGAGAGCTGCACGTCAGCCCGGAGTCAGGAGAGCTGCATGTCAGCCCGGAGTCAGGAGAGCTGCACGTCCACCCGGAATCAGGAGAGCTGCACGTCAACCCAGGGTCAGGAGAGCTGCACGCCAGCCCGGGAACAGAAGGGTTGCACGTCAGCTCAGGCTCAGGAACACAGGTCAGCTCAGGCTCAGGTACACAGGTCAGCTCAGGAACATACGTCAGCTCAGGCTCAGGTACACAGGTCAGCTCAGGCACACAGGTCAGCTCAGGCTCAGGAACACAGGTCAGCTCAGGCACACAGGTCAGCTCAGGCTCAGGAAGACAGGTCAGCTAAGGCTCTGGCTTGCTGGACAGCACGGGCTCGAGGCCGCTGGACAGCGGGGACTCTGAGCTGAAGAGAGGGTGAAGCAGGGCATGGCGTCGGGAACCATGTTGTCTTCTACCCCGTCTCCGGCCTCCACGGTTCCCAGGGAATATGGCTAGGCGAGTTCCCTCAAAGGATTGCTTGCAGTTGAGGGTGCCCGCAGAGTGGGTTGCCGTAGAGCCGATAGTAAAGCTTTCAGGGGAGCTGCTAGTAGGTGAACTGGACTGTTGTCTTTCAGCTTGAAGGCTGGCAGCTTTGGCCTCCTCAGTCTTTTTAACAGACATGGCAAAATATTGAAGCAAAGTCATATGAATTTCTGGCTCTCCTCCAGGTAGGGAGACAGGACTGGGCGAAGCGGGCAAAGGAGCAAGCGGGGTCAAAAACAGAGACCCTGTAGCCAGGATTCTAGCAGGCCGAGAAGCAGGCAGGCTCGTCGGTGCTAGCTGGCTTGGAATCTGATGAGGCGCAGGGACTTGAGTGAGTGAAGCCTTTGTGGAGCTAACTGGCTTAGCTGAACACAATTTTTCAGTAAGCAGAGGAGGTGGAGCAAAAATGAAGCTGCTAATCCAGTTTGGAACAGAGTCCTTTAACCAAGGTTTTTCCGAAACTTTCACACGTGCTGCTGCCAAAATTGCCTCCTTTAAGCAATTACTGCTAGCTTCCTTCCACCTGGCTTTGAGCTCCACCAGGTCACACATAAGGTCACACAGTTCATCAGAAATCTCTGCTGGGTCCATTATTATGGTCGGATCGTTCTGTCACAAGCTGCGTCGAAAGTAGGCAAGGTAGGGACCCAAATGCAGTTCAAGAGTTTTATTTTAAAAGCAGGCAACCCTTACTGGGAGCAATAATCCAGAACACAAGGCAATCCAAGACAGGGAACTCAAACAGGACAGAACACACAGCGAAAATAACGAGACGATCCGACAAGGGAAAACAGAGAGGCTAAATACAAAAGGTAATGAGGGAACGAGAGGCAGGTGACACAACAGGTGGAACAAATCAAAAAAGGCGGGAAACAAACAAAGACAGGAAGAAAGCTAGACAAGACAAGGGAGACAAGACCGACTACAAAATAAAACAGGAAACCAAGCAAAACAGAGAAACAAGACTACACAATAAAACAGAACAAAATACCAAAACCCTGACAGTTTTAAAACAATTCAACCCCAGACAGTTGTCATGAAGAGGGCTATAAAGATGTTTATTTCTGCTGTAGGGGGGTCTATATGGAGATTGACTTCCTTTTGGAGTCAGCCTCAAGTGGCCATTCGAAAACTGCAGTTTTTGGCACTTCCATATTGGATTTTATTTTTCAGCACTGGAGGTTGCTGCTTTGTAATGTTACAACTAGTTCAGTTATTGCAGGTATGAAATGAATCACAATTCTGTGACTGCATGGCCTTTTCTTCATCTTACATCTGCCAAAACTTAGAAATGTTAGTAGGCTGTAGTGCAGCTAGTCTAAGAAGAATCAGCTTTTAAGAATGTAAACTCACCACAGGTCCCTAAACCCTCAAATTCCCAGAAAGAGTAGAATAAGAGGAAGAATCAGGACACTATAGGAATCTCCCTCTCTCTGGAATTACATCTGGGTCAATTCAACACGTTTTACATGTCGTGACAACACAGGAAGCAGTGTGTACTTTTCATTGTGAGCAGGGAAGTAAGGGTCTGGAGGTCAAGGTGGTGGATCCATGTGTAGCACACGGAAGTATTAACTCTAACCACAATCTTTCCCTAACCAAACCTTTAGTTGTCTTACCGTAAACATAGTGTATTTCCAATAACCACAATCTTTTACTAACTTGACCACACTGTAGTTGCCATGCACTGAAACTCTCTTCGGTACTTTAACTGCATAATAACCCAACTATCAGGCACTCTTTTTCTCTTTTTATTGCTGCAGGTTATGAATTGCTTATTGTTTTAGTTATTATGTGTGTGTTGTATATTGTATTGGGCATACTGACCATATTTTAAAGTGTTGTGTTTCTTTTCTTTTAAGGAGATGTGCAAGACCACATGAACTTCCCCTTGTGGGATAATAAAGTTTACTTTGACTTTTGACTTTGAGATATTGTAGAAAGGGAATATTTAAAAAAAATGTTGGCATTGAAAGTAACCTGGTGCTACTGTATATAGACGCACCCAATATCAATGATGGGTGTGTGTGTGGGTGTGTGGGAGAGGGGAAGAGGCGTTTATATGCATTGTCCATCCGTATATCTGTCATCTGATATCTTTACATAAAGTCCTGCCTCTCTTTTCTCCATTGTATTGCATCAAACCATCTGTGTGTCTGTTCCTGCAACTCTGACACATTTCCTAAGCACTGTGTGTGTGTGTGTGTGTGTGTGTGTGTGTGACCCCCTTCTTGTTTTTTGTGAAGTAATAAGGAAACTCATAGTCATGGCTTTTGTAAAGAGAGTATTGTCAACTACTATGTCCACACTCCTAATGGGCCAATCCACATTGAGAAGAATGGCAGGAAATAGAAAGTGGTTGTGTAAGTTGGTCAAGGCCTGCTGCCTTACTTAAAGTGCTCATATAATGCTTTTTGGCTTTTTCCCTTTCCTTTATTGTGTTATATATATTTTTGTGCAGTGAAAAAGCCCAAAGTCCACCCCAAAGAGACTTACCATCTCCAACAGAAAACACTGTTCACAAACTGCTCCAAACAGCTCTATTGTAGTCCAGCCTTTACTTCAGAGACAGACGTGGTCACTTTGGAACACATGTTATAATGCTCACCTAGCTGCTAGCGTGGCACGCCCTCATACTCTGCTTCTGACTGGCTAGTAGTCCTAGGTACTGTCAGGGCACACCCTCATACTCTGCTTCTGACTGGCTAGTAGTCCTAGGTACTGTCAGGGCACACCCTCATACTCTGCTTCTGACTGGCTAGTAGTCCTTACATAGGTACTGTCAGGGCACGCCCTCATACTCTGCTTCTGACTGGCTAGTAGTCCTTACCTAGGTACTGTCAGGGCATGCCCTCATACTCTGCGTCTGACTGGCTAGTAGTCCTTATAGGTACTGTCAGGGCACGCCCTCATACTCTGCTTCTGACTGGCTAGTAGTCCTAGGTACTGTCAGGGCACACCCTCATACTCTGCTTCTGACTGGCTAGTAGTCCTTACATAGGTACTGTCAGGGCACGCCCTCATACTCTGCTTCTGACTGGCTAGTAGTCCTTACCTAGGTACTGTCAGGGCACGCCCTCATACTCTGCTTCTGACTGGCTAGTAGTCCTTACCTAGGTACTGTCAGGGCACGCCCTCATACTCTGCTTCTGACTGGCTAGTAGTCCTTACATAGGTACTGTCAGGACACGCCCTCATACTCTGCTTCTGACTGGCAAGTAGTCCTTACCTAGGTACTGAGCATGTGCGACTCCCAACAAAGATGGAACAGAAGTGAGAGGTCTCACTCTGTAGCTAAAACAGAGAGCTCAACACACAGGGTGAAGCAATGTACAGTACAACACAAATATGGTGTTTTTTGATAATTAAACCATGTAAACCTATTCTGATACAACCTCAAAATACAATTATGAATGTGAAAATGAGCATAATATGAGCACTTTAAAATATAGTTGCAGAAAATGTGGTAACCTTTCTTTGGTTCCATTTATTATTATTATATCCACACCCCTCAAGCATTTTGACATAGTTATTCATTACACCCTGCAACAACTCAATAGTTGGAGAATATGAGTAAACCCAAGTCTATGGCTTTATTATAATAAAACACACACACACACACACACACACACACACACACACACACACACCATTAGAGCATTTGTTTAGAACTTAGTAACTAATAACATGTACTTTACTATTGTACTTAAACACAGGTCTGATGTAACTACATACTTAACTTCTGTATTTTTACTTTACTTCCACTTTGCTACATTTTAGAGGGAAATATTGCAGCTTTAACTCCATGACACTGTGCACAGTTGCACACTGGTTAGCACTGTTCAAGAAGGTCCTGGGTTTGATTCCAGAACTGGCCGGATGGGGAAAGATCTTTCACACGTTTGTTATTTTCCTGTTAAAGTTTTTTTGGGGAGTATTTTCCTTAACTTAACTGTAAAGCCAAATATTATCTTGTATATAACAATATATTAATAATTCCAGAATGTTAAATCCACAACTGAACAGTTATTTATTTATATTTAACCCCGACAATCTTGACTCCCAGAATGCAGTGGGGTGTTCCTGACTATCTTCTTCTTTGGTGTTTTCATCTGCATTGTTGCAGATGCTGCCACTTTCCTGACAGTGTTACTTCGCTGCTACATATACTTAACGAGTACCAAACGAGCCAAAATAATGGTATAATGGTACATTTGGATTGTTTTGTAAGGCGTGCATCCAGGGCGCATTGAGCATGGATGAATAGTTTTTATTGGGTTTTAATGGTGTTTTTTTCAGGGTTTACAGTAGATAAGACAAATGAAGACACAGGGAGCAGCTGAAGTTAGTTTTGTTGGCTTCAAAGTCCGGCGAATCACAAGATCTCTTTTTCCTGTTGCTCCCTCTTTTTCTGCTGACCATAGCAGGTGCCCTGGAATTCATCACACACACACACACACACACACACACACACACACACACACACACACACACACACACACACACACACAGTTTCCTTCTTTTTCACATATGCAGAACTGTAGTCCTCATACTTAGAATCTGAAGAGAGAAATGGCTAGTGACAGGGTCCATGCTGCATTACCTGACCCTCCCAGTCAAATTGAAGAAGAGAACAAAGAAGAAGAGAAGGTTTTTGGGAACATCTTTGCTGAGTTAGAATCTGTGGACCTGCCTCTAGGAACCACCTTAAGGTAAACTTGTGCTATATTCAGGACAGATTTGTTCTTGAATTTCATTTGCTGGCTACCACTGATGATGGACTCATTATCCTGACTTACAAATTGAGTGATTTAAAATGCTGATTGATCTTAAAATGCCAAACAAATGAGGACGTTTTCTTTATATTTGCTTAAAATGCCAAAGGTGTAATTGAACTTTAAGTGCAATGTGCTCCTTAAACATTTATAAGTAGCAGTGAGTGCTTAATTACTTGTCAGGATTCAACCAACTTACTGGTTGAGATTGCTAGAGCCATAGTGCAGCCGGATATAGAAAAAAATAACCTTAATATAATTATTTAACATTCAGTATCAAATCTCTATCAATAAAACAAAATGTGATTTTAAGCAATGTATACAGCCTTTCGAATTATTTAGCTGGACATCATTTTCTTACCATTTAATTACAATATGTTATTTGCTAGATGATAGTTAAATAAAACAGCCAACAATCAATATGGTTTTCCATGCTGGCCACAGTATTTAATGGTTAGCCTACTGGTTTAATTGGGGATGTGCAATTTTGTTCACGTGACAAAACTTTAATGTAGTATAATAAATGTACGGGATATGTAATACAAAATAATAATTTATTTATGGGCGCCTTTCTTGATACTCAATGACACCTTACATGAACAAATAGTAAAAGATAACAACATATGTGGAAACAAAGCTACTGTCATTACAGCTGTAGTGCGTCCCCCACAGGCCAGACCTCATACGGACCTGTACTCTGAGTTTGGCTGTAACGTAGCTCCGCTGTAGCTGCAGTGGTAGCCAGAATACACACATAACAATCATGGCGGAGAATGAAACCCTGGAGTGTATAACGGAGCACGAGCGGATTTTACAGGAAATTGAGAGCACCGACACGGCTTGTGTTGGTCCCACTCTTCGGTAAGAATATGAGGCTTTTTAAAAAGCCCTTACCAATCACAATGTACGTGTGTGTTGTTGCATCTTCTAGCTACGTTATCAGACCTTTTGTTCATGTGCTAGCTTAGCTTCCCTAGCTACCGGCAGGCTAACATTAGCTATTTAGCCAACAGGCTAGCTATATGGTGTTGAAATAAAGTGTGAGCCTAGCTGGCTTGTTAGCTAACAGGCCAACATCGACCACTGTTTTAGTCAGTTGAATGCAGCTACATTGAAACCGCGTTTGGTGTGATTTTCGTGGTTCCGTGTTGATGGACGGCTGGTGACCTGTCAAAATGTAAACATCAGTTGTGGGTGTGGCTGTGGGCTCCACATCTTGTTGTCATTATGCAGCTGATGTTAGCTAACGGTGCTAACCATTTCGGCTAGTTGTTTAGCAGAAATTAGAAAATTAACGCTATTGACATTCCAATATACCATGGTTGGATGAGTCATCTTGGGAACCTGGTGTTGTGTTGTGGTTGATAAAGAGCTTGGTGGCGGTGAAATAGGATGTGGGATTGCTCAAGCTAACGTTCTCTAGCACACTGCATTGGTTAACATGTTAGGTAGCTACCAAGCTAGCTTCCAAGGCCGTAATTAATGACATTAGTTTGACAAGCTAACAGTTCGTGTTCATTAACTGACTGCAGCCCCAGCTAAATGTGTGTGTGTCTCTCTCTCTCTCTCTCTCTCTCTCTCTCTCACTCACTCACTCACTCACTCACACACACACACACACACACACACACACACACACACACACACACACACACACACACACACACACACACACACACACACACACACACTTGTCCGTATAGACATGCCTGTAGGCCATGGTTGACTTTCAGCATACCTGAGGAAACGAGTGAAAATATGCCCTAAGGTTACATTACATCAACAGCTCAGCTTGTTTCAGTTATCTTGGTATGATTTTATTAACACTGTCATTCTTTTAACAGCTGACCTAGACGGTCTATATTAGTTGTTGAAAAATGACCATACCATTTGCATGGGCATGTCTTGGATTGTTCATTTAAAATTGAGTACAGAAAGACACTTTTCTTTGTTTTAGTGAGTAGTTCCTTCCAGCTTTTGTCTGTTTGTTTTAAGCCTTTTTTTCTAGTTTGAGTTTAAGCTATTTCTGCTAGGTGTTTTACCTTCCTGAAGTGAAAATTCTGGTGTTATCCGAATTCTATATACCTGTATTATTACACTATGGAATGGACTCATTGGAAATACTGGATGTTGTCTGTTGACACTAAGTTGATGTTCTAAAATCATGCCGCTTTAATGATTGATGAGTTTCTCTCTCACCCTATCCGTGAATAGATTATGTCTGCTTAATTTATTTGAACAGGTTGAGGGAAATGGAACTTTATACCTCTACAGTCAAGAATGGAGGCATTATGTGTACTTGTATTTATTTGTATGCAGCATTATTATTTGAGTGGACTTCTTGGCAGTTGCAGGGATCAAACTTGGGCAAAACAGGATATCTCTTTGAACTAGAGGATGGATACCCGACCCAAGCCTGATGGGACCCGACGGTACCCGATGGGCTGGGCCGGGTTCGGACAGATATTTAGAAATGATGTTCGGGTTAATTTTACTTCGCTGGGGACACTCATGTTGATTTGAATTTCATTAAGTTAAGGCAAGGCAATTTTATTTATATGATTGATTGATTGATTTTATTTGACCACTTCAATATAAAAATATGAAACAGTACATGTGTCATACATTAAAAATACATAAATAGTCATTATTTTGATATATTTATATATAAAAAGTGCTTTACATAAAACATCAAACATTAAAAAGCAAAAAGCTAAAAATACAAATTAAAAAAAAGAATAAATATTTTTTAAAACAGATGAAATACGAGAATTAAATTCACAGTGCAGTATAAGCAATTAAAAAAAGGCAACATCAAAAAGAAAGGTCTTCAGTCTTGATTTAAATGAACTGAGAGTTGCGGCGGACCTGCAGTTTTTCCTGTCATGATAACAAATTTTGCTGGACGATAAATTGTCCCAGAAATTATTGCGATAAACGATAATATTGTCGTTCCGAGACCATTTTCATCTAATATAATGATGATGGCATAATAATGCAGGTACACCTTTTCAAAGATCAATACACTTTTATTTCTAAAGAATATTTAACACTGGAACTGGAAGACATTTTAAATATCCACAATATGTCTTTGATCTCCTTTAGTATGTCGACTGACGAGAAAACAGAACGCTGAGTAACACGGCGGATGTCGCCCATATACTTTTATCTTTTTTTTTGACGGTGCCTTAACTGCAAAGTGCTGCGAGAAACCCTGCTCCAACTCTCAACTAGCGTTTCTCTGTCTCTGTCTCTCCGCCAGGAGTCCCGCCTCCCAACACAAAGACCATGCGACTGACAAGAGGGTTCACTCCTCGTTACGCTAAGAACCGAGAGTGGTCCTCCAGCCTCTTTGGTAGAGAGAGAGAGCGAGACAAGGACAACAAACAAGCATGCAAATGGAAATTATCGCGGGCGGAAAAATTATTGAGCTAATTTTTTTTTATCGTGCGATTAATTGATTTATTGACTCTCTCAACAGGCCTAGGTCCTACTTCCTAATGGTGTATGATATCTGCTTGAGTGTCAATTTCTATTCTTTCCTCAATGCAGGTGACTGTTTGCTTGTACCAGCTATAGTGCGGGCTGTTTTAGTGAGGGTGGCACGGTAGTTCTGTATACTGCAGCTACTCCATTCTGAGTGTGTGGACTAATCCAGGGCTGGATGGTATGACTGAGTGACTTTTCTTTACATGATTATGCTTAATGTTTAATCTTCTATATCCCTACAGTTTAGGCCTGTGCCATCATGAACCTAATTAATGTTGCTGACAACAAGTTCAACTTACTCTGGCTTTTATAAACTTTGAACCATGTATCTTTGAATACCTGAGGTTATAGTGTTATATGTTGATATCAAGATAATGTTATAAGTATTGCAGTGTTTTTTTCACTGTGTTCAGTTTTTTCAATGTGCGATCTGTCGCTCAGGATGTAGATCAATCGTCCACTATTCAGAGTTGTCAGTTCAATCCCTGCCTCCTCCTGTCCATGTGCCAAAGTGTTCTTAAGCAAACACTAAATTGCTCCTGAAGGCCAAAACCTTGCACCGTAGTTTCCTGCCGCGTGTTTGTAACGGGGGATGCAATCCTTCCGGACCTGATGGGGGCAGTAACATTACAAGTGTTCTAATATGTCCTGAATCCTGAAGACGAATGGCGACTGGCACAAAAAAACAGAGAATAGCGCCTCATTTCCATGCGCGGAGCGAACTGACGGCTTGACCGCATTCAGCCTCTGGGCTTACTGTACATCTACCTCCCATCACCTAAACATAAAGAAAGTCTTTTTCAATCTGCCGTTGTCTGTCACAGCCTAAGTCTAAATTGAAAACGTTTAATTTCTGGGATTGCTCCAGTGCCGCCGGAAATTACGCCAGATGTCCCTTATTTTCGGCTGGATGTCCGTTACCTTCGTCTTTCTTTCTTATTTTCGGTACAGTAAGGGAAAGAAATGCAAACATTAAACTGCAGGTTGTTTATTACTATAAACTTTTTTTTAACACTTTTTAATAAAATATAATAAATAAAATATATATAAAATAAAAAACGAATAAGAAAACTACTGCTGCAAAGTTCTCCACTAAATAAAATACTCTCAGTCTCAAACCAATATCACATAATAAAATATAATGAAAAATATAAATAATAACTATGGATTACAGTCCAGCATTATCAATCCCAGCTTGTCAACAACCGAGTATGGTCGTAGATCAGCTGCTATAAAAACACCAATTGCTTTCGTTATTGCGTTGGCCCGATCGGAATTACCAGCAAAGGTCTGTTTAAATGCCAACGGGAGCTGCGTTTCAATTACGGTCGTTTTTTTTCCTTGTAGTAGTGATGTTCACACTCGCGTGATGCCTTTTCAAGTGCGTTAGCAAAGTCGGCACACTGCTTTCGTCTTATCGACTAGTCTTTGTCCGTTGACGTATTTCACTGGGAAACCGAAGCATTCCCAAACAGGAGACCTTAATGATATGGTGGCTCTTCAAGCTCCGGCTTGTCCGTACTGTCTATGGCCTTGTCTGCATTGGCCATGACGCTAGCTAGCGAGAGGCTGGGCTAAAGCGTGCCGTGTATGTTGTTGTACAGCACGCGGTGTGTGATTTTTATTTTTTTCCCCAAACCACTTCAGCGGAAATCCCGCCCTGCAGTCGATTTCATTGGTTTAGGTTACAGTGACGGCGGGTAGGTTTAGAGATCAGTGTTTGGTATCTGTACAGTGATTGACATATTGACATGACCAATGAAAACTTTAGAATCAGCTGCAGGGCGCTGCAACGCTGAACGCGGAGACTTCCGCCACTTAATATGTTCGTGTGGAAACACGAAAATTTACCTATGTTCCGCACACAAAAGACTGCGTTCGGCCATTCAGTGCACACGTGCACTGTACCGAAAGCCCTGTACCGAAACGGTCCGGTACGAATACGCGTACCGTTACACCCCTAGAATGTACACATGTTCCACCAAAACAAGTTCCTTCCTGAGACTATTTTGAAGAGCCATGCTCGCTGGAAACCCACCTATGACAACACTGTAGACCGGTTTAGGATTGCCAACTAGTAGTTTCTGTTAGAAAACACACTGAAAAGTCCCCTGAATCAACACCCAAATTTAGTGACAAAGTAAAAATGTGCAGGGTGGTTGTTTCATTGTCCAATTGTGTGTATATCAATTAGGGCTGAAACGATTCCTCGAGTAACTCGAATAATTTGATTACTAAAAATCCTCGATGCAAAATGAATTGCTTCGTTTAATCAACTATACCAACGTTGTACGTACGGTGTTTCCGCATGGAGGATTATTACTGTTGCACACCAGGCTGACGCTGCTGTCGACACATGCCATGATGATGATTACAAAATGAAGAAAGAGCGTAAGGAGCTAAGAGAAGAGACAGGCTGGAGAAAACGACAGAAAGTGTCCAAAGTTTGGAATCAGTTCAAACGTAATTAAAACGAAAACTCTGTACAGTGTGTCTACTGCAAAATGGAACTAGTTTACCACAACGATGGCACGACGTCAATGCTTCAGCATCTCAACAGAAAACATACAGTCTGACTTAATCATCCATTCCACAAAGAGGAGCCGACAAAAGTAAATCGTATCGTATGGACGATGAAACTACACCAAACACAACAACTACCAAAATCAAAGACAAGAAAATACGTAGTGGTGACCACAATCTGATCTAAAGAGCCGGAAAAACAGCTGACTGTTGCGCACCATTTTCTCTCCCTCTCTCTCTTCACGGAGAAACAGCTGATCAACGATCTACTAGCAGAAGTGTGACAGAGCTGTGTAGCACTGTAATCAAATATATAAATGAAAATAGGTTGAGTATAACTAATACTTACATATAGGCCTATATACAGATCAGTCTCAGGTTGAAACTTAAGGTAATGTTTATGTATTATTGCATGTTTAATGTATGCCTTAGTTTGAGGTTGTTATTGCATTTCAGAATTTTTTTCTTTAAAAACAATGTAATATGGCACTTCAATGCACTTAATATGTTTATTTGTTGTAAATTGTGCTAATGTAGGCAATAAAAATGTTGCTTTTTCGGAAAATTAAACCTTACTATTGTATATTATTGCTCTTCAATAAAACAAAAGTATTTCTTATCCGATTAATCGATGGAATAATCGGTAGAATACTCGATTACTAAAATAATTGATAGCTGCAGCACTAATATCAACTGAAAGACACATTGGAAGGTAGAATGATAAAGCATAGAAAGAAGGTAGCTTCCTGCCCTGGCAGGAAGAGGGAAAACCGTGGCCTAGACTATTTGTTTATGTATTGTATTAATAACAGGAAAAAGGAACATTATATGGCAGCATTGAGGCTGAGGATTATTGGGCTGCATGAGTGTGCATGTGTCTAGTTTGCATGTGCTGTGCAAAATATTGTGCTTCATTACATCAGGCCTAGTTCCTAACTTCAGTTCCTTGACTTCTATGGTTATCAGTAGGGCTAGAGCTGCTCGATTATGTTATGTTATCAAGTGTTTTTTATGTTTTTGTGATTGTAAGGAGCTGGCATTCAATGTCATATTTTATGATGTCGTTAAAAAATGGACATTTCTTGTCTCAGATATACTACCGTCCACTTGTAATCTGGCAATTGAGGTGACTTCAAACCCTTCTGCAAATTATGTGAAAGTAATGATGAACATTTGGTTAGGTGAAGCAGCATCTGATTTGTTTAACCAAATGTCTGTTGGCCACTGCATAGCTCCACAGAGGTAATGTCTAATGCGCAGGGTTTGAAGTAGTGCTGGGCGGTGTGATCAAACATTTGTATCACGCTATTTTTTAAGATTCTGCGATTTCACGGCAAATCATATTTTCTTTCTTTTGCGTGAGTGGGCCTTTATATAGGTTTATGTCAGGAGTACATGGCCTATAAAAACATTTCAATGTCATCATGTTTACTAAAAGTTTTGATTACTACAACAGCTACAGAATGTAAACTATTTTTACCGTGCAAACTGCAAGGTAGTAATTAAATAAAATAAATACACATACCAACAACTTTAGCATTGCTTCCCTTTCAAAGCAAAATATTGTAAGATAGTTGTATAAACACTACCTTGACCACAGGTATGTTGTTGTAGAAAAGTGGGCGACTGAACGCAGCTCCGCTGTCAGCTTGCTTTGGTGTTGTTGGTATGATGTTTGGATACCTTTAGTAGTTTGGTGGAAGTATTTGGTCCCGGCAAGACATATCTTAAATCCAGTGTTTGAATCATTGCGCTGGACCCGTCTTTCTTGACTGTCTGTAGCGGGACCGTAGGTGGATGGTTATTGCTTTCATAATGTTGCTCCGCTGCATGATTGAGGTGATCGGTCTTAAAGCTATAGTGCGTAGTTTCTGTCTCCCCAATGAGGAATTCTAAGTAATGACAACAAAACTGTCGGTGAGTCAACATGATACAAGCCTTCCGTGATCGCGCCCCCCCCTCCACGCAGTTGCTAGTAGCCAAGGAGGCCACGGAGGATTAAAAAAACATGATGGACTCTTCAGATAAGGTCATTATCTTCACTCGAGTTTCTGCGCGCGAAAGTCTCCAGACGCCACAGTCTCCGGACGCCACAGTCTCCGGACGCCACAGTCTTCTGAACATAGTCACACTGAGAAATCCAGAGAGAGTTGTGTGGAGCTGATAGTCTGAATTAGCTTTGTAGCAACTCATTTGGCAATGGCTTGAATGTAACGGATGTTCATTATAAAAGTTACGCACTAAAGCTTTAACGTTAGCGCAACCGAGTAACGTTTAAACGACAACAGTGGCTAAATTATGTCGGATTGGGGGAAAAAAAAACGCTATGCCATGTTTGTATTTCTTTAAACCAATCACAACCGTCCTGGTCGGCGCTAAACCTGGATTGCAGAGATAGCAAGAGGGGAAGGACGGATGTCAGGCTTTTTTTAAGATTATTTTTTTGGGGCTTTTTTTCCATAGACAGGAAAGGTGGAAGAGAGATGGGGTATGACACGCAGCAAAGGGCCACACATTGGATTCGAACCCGGGCCGCTGCAAATGCCTCAGCCTACATGGGGCGCACGCTCTTACTGGGTGAGCTAGAGGTCGACCCGGATGTCAGGCTTTTTCCCAGCAATGTATGAGCCAGACCCCTATAACTGATAATGATTGGATCAGCAGTTGACTGTGGGCAGAGCGGTTGAAGATGTTGCATTTGTTTTTACACCTTTATTTTTACAGGCAAGTCATTAAGAACAGTTTTTTTATTTACAATGCCGCCTGACAGTTGACAAAGCCACTTAGGGGAAGGCAAGGAGGGCTAGGAAATAAAATACATTAGACATACAGTTTAAATGCAAATTTCAAATGCTAATTTATGCATTTGCTTGTTGAGGATATATTCATTTTATTTATATACTGTATACTGTATATTATTTTTTGTAGCAAAACAGACAAAAAATATACCCAGTACAATTTGAAATGGGGAAAGTATCACTTGTACACTTTGGACATTTAATGGCGTTCCGGCTCATAAACATAGCATTTAACTAGAAAACATGACTGATGGATACATTTTGATAGAATACTGTACCTATATATAGGCAAGATTGTAAACTCAAGGGTTTGTGCATCACTGTCTCTTTTTCCTTTTTTTTTTTTAAATTGACTTTTTTTTATAATTTTCTATAATGTATTTATAGTTTAGTTTTTGTCTATGGTCGTGCTATGTCTTCTTTTCATTCTATTTTGTTGTATGTATACTGCTTATTTTTTCTGATGGATATCTGTGTGTGTTTACATTTTCTGAAAAACCAATAAACTGTTAATCATAAAAAAAAGCTTATTGTTTATGTGAAACTGTGAAAGTGTAAGAGTGGAAACGTGCTTTTTGGGAAACTACGATGTACCCTCTGGGACGGCTTAGTGGATTTTTGCCAAAGTAGCGGAGGTGCTCCGCGGCAGATGTGTGGAGCTCTCTCGTGCTATTGGACTGGGCTTAGTTAGCGCCCTTCTGAAGAGCCAACCTTAAGTGCTGTGTTTTTACAAACGGTTAGATACTCACTTCATATTTTGTCTGTTATGCCTTTACCGAATTCTGTGTTGGTGGTTGTAGGGCTGGGTACCTAATTCTATACTTATAGAGCGAATTTCCTGAAGTATTGAGTACCGTTGTTGTGTAAAGCATATGTAAATAAGCAGCCCAGGTGCTACATGCACCTGGACTTTACTGTAGTAGATTTCCATAAACGTTTAGCATTGATCAGCAATCAACAACTGTTTTTCTTTGAGTGGATCAACTGCCCAAATCTGCACAGCTAAAGCTTTTACGAGACACCCACCTACACATAGATTGTTGGCAGACAGAAAGAGATAAATGTAGACTGACAGAAATCTCTGGAGTGGATCAAGCTTCATTTATTTGTTATCTTGCCATCTTGTTCCAGCCTGTCTGTTTTTGTTAAGTGGTTTATTACTTGACAAAAGTTGAATTAAAACGGTCATTGCGAAAAATGTTTTGTGATAACAGCTGGAATTGAATGAAAATTACCAGGAATAAACTATGAAAATTAGTTTCTTGCAACCTTGCACTTTTTGGTATAAAATGCATCATTGCAACAGCGATGATTTGAACTTTAGTCACTTTAGTGACTTGGATGTTTGAGGCTCACTGTGCAGAATGATGTACGATGTGTTTGTTTTCACATTTATCTGCTGAAATCTCAGTTTAACACTATGAGCAGGCCTGCAACTAACAATTGTTTTCATTTTCAATTTACGTACAGATTATTCTGTCGATCAGTCGATTAATCAATTTAGTCTACAAAATGTCTAAAAATAGTTAAAATGCCCCTCACAATTAGCAAAACCCCAATGTGAGAATTTAAATGGACTGAACAGCAACAATGGGTAAATGCAAGTTTTTGCGAGGGCTGGATATTTGAACTCAGATGTCAAATATGGTCTGAAAAAATATATAGAGAATTCTGGAAATTTAAGCCTGGAAAGTATGGAATTTTAAAATGTTTAATGTGCAGGAACCCTGCACTGAGAATGGACTTTGAATTCAATTCAATTTTATTTATAATATCAAATCATAACAAGAGTTATCTCAAGACACTTTACAGATAGAGAAGGTCTAGACCACACTCTATAATTTACAAAGACCCAACAATTCCAGTAATTCCCCCAAGAGCAAGCATTTATAGGGCCCTATGACTTCCGTGATGCGGAAAACACGGATGGAATCAAGGAATCTACACATGAAAATGGAATTCTCTTATACACGCGGAATCGCACAGAATTTGCATATATTTTGTTGACATATTAAATACACAATTTTTTTTCAGTTTAAAACAACAAGCGTAGAAAGGTCTCTAACTAAACCGTGGCCAAATGGCATTGTTAAACATGTTGCCTAGTAACCACACGTCCTCACATTCACGTTGAGTTTGTTGCGTGGAGAAAAAAATGTCGAAGCGAGTGGCTCCTGATAAGCCAACAGTGGTGAAAAAATTAAGAAACTCTCAGTTGACTGCTAAATACCGGGCTGAACAATACCCCAACGACTACTATGAGTCTGGACTACAGCTGTTATGTAAGTTTTGTCAACATACTGTTGACTGGACCCACAAAGACACACGGGACGACCATTTGAAATCAAAAGTTCATCTCAAGAAGAAAGCTAATCCACAGCGGGCAAATCCCTCCAGGTTACCATGGAGGCAACGTCAATAGATGCAAGGGGAGAGTTTGTGGAAGATTTTGAAGCTGACATACCGCTAGAGAAAATGAAGAGGATACGTCCGTTTCTTGTTAAACATTGCAAGCAGGGAGGCGCGCTCCCAGAAAACGCCAGCAGCCTCAGGCAGACCCACCTGCTGCCGGTCTTTGACCGGCACACGCAGGAAGTGCTGCAAGAGATCCGTGGAAAGAAAATCTTCGTTGTTGTCGACGAAACCTCTGACAACCGAGATCGCTGTGTCCTCAACATTGTTATAGGTGAGCATCTAATTAGCTTTTATTTAGGTAATTTTGAATGTGCTTTGCTGAATATATTAACAAATAAAAAAGCTGAATTGTGAGTTTGTGTCACTGAGTTTTTAAAGGCCAATACTGCTTAGAAGTGAAAAGAAAAGCAAATCCGAAAAATCCGAAAGGGCTAAAAATAAATCCGAAAAAACGGAATTTGAAAAAAAAAAAATGGAATTTGAAAGAAATAAAATAAAACAGATTTCATAGGGCCCTACATTTAGTGTGACAGTGGCGAGGAAGAACTCCCTTTTAGGGAGAAACCTGGGACAGACCCAGGCTCTTGGTGGGCGGTGTGTGACGGTGCCGGTTGGGGGTGTGATGTGACTAGAAATAGTAGTTGTAGTAGTTCATGGAGGAGCAGGGCACTGCAGGGTGTAGTAGGACGTAGCAGGGCTGCTTTGAAGTAGGAGACATCTTGTGTCCAGCAGTTTATGTTCAGTATATTCATAGATTCTGGATTTTTGAATATGGGAAAAGGATTAGATGTAGCCTCATAAGATTTGAATTGAACTTGTTTTGTGGTCAAACCGTATTAGACACAAATTATTATTGAGACCATGTTGATATTTTTTTGCTTACTTGAAACATGTCTGGAGGGGATCTTTACATTTTGCATAAAATATAATCACTAAAAAGAAATGAACAGTGTTTCCTCTAGGATTTGTGGGGGGAAAGGGTTTTTTGTACCTGGGTAGTGCGTGCATGCCACCGGATGCTGGCGGTTGGAGTAATTATAAAAAATATTACATAAAATGACACTTGACTACAAAATAAACTTTAGAAGTTATTTATTGACAGCTCTGTCATAGGGGAACTAGCTCAGAGGTGGCCCGTTGATGCTGAGTAGCATGCAGGATGCTAGATGGTCCCCCTGTAGCCTGTTTCTCAGGTCTGTCTTCACTTACAAATAGAAACAATAACAGAAATGAGTGTGGTGTGGGAATTTCAGAGAAACCAAACAATCTCTGATTTCAGATATTACTTATTAAATCTGTTACCCTATTCATTGTTGAGAAGTCCCTCTCACAGATGGGCACTGTGAGGGCAATGGCCACCAGCTGGCTCAGGCAAGGGTAGAGCTGTCCCCATTCATAATACTGGGATGCCAGTTTCCCCATAATAGTAAGCTGGTCCATGTTCTGGAACACATTAAACACAGATAGTGGGACAACATTTATCTGGGGTCCTCAATCATCTTTCCTTAGAACTCCCCTATTAATCATGACTTCCACATTTTACCTGGAATGCTCCAGTCAGCACATGCTGCTTGTAAGATTCCCATTCTTGTAGGACAATACTTTCAGGCTGCTGAAGGAATTTTCTGGACAAGATCTTGAGAAATCCAATGTTGTCAGCATCGTCCTGATTAGCCGCTTGGGGTCCTAGCTAGATACCGATACCGATAGCTAGGTTGGGCCGTATTTGCCGATAACCGATTAATGGACCGATAGTATTTAGAATTGATACTGGATAAAAACAAACATGACACTCCAAGTAAAACAGTGCTGAACTTTATTATAAAAATAAAA
This sequence comes from Sander lucioperca, assembly GCF_008315115.2. Classification (NCBI taxonomy): domain Eukaryota; kingdom Metazoa; phylum Chordata; class Actinopteri; order Perciformes; family Percidae; genus Sander; species Sander lucioperca. The sequence goes on along the minus strand of NC_050194.1, from coordinate 28,428,002 downwards.
AAACTGTATTGAACCATGAAAACATGCTAAATGAAATAAATATATACATATAAATAAATATTGAAGTCAATAAAAGACATTCATTCAAACTGAAACAAAAAGTAATAAATAACAAATAAAAACAGTTAAACTCAACATGTAACTGTTTAACTGTATAGCAATGCTACACAAGCATGTGTGTTGTCTAAAACAGTTCTACATATTTGGAGTCATCCAGTGCAAAAATAAACAGAATGAGCATTATAATTCATATAAAGGACAAACTATTTACATTTCTGTAAATTCCCTGGAGGGATCTATCTTTCCCACTTTATACTCATTGTTCTCGCTTGGATGCGGCGTAATGTGTGACGGACCTGCCTTCCCATTGGTTGAAAACATAAACAAAGGCATCATGGGAAGATTCCCTTGTCGGTAGCACCTACTGTCTATGGGTAGCACGGAGTTAGTGGGAGAAATGACTGAAAACGTGATGAATTATGGACATCAAGTGGATAAATCTTGGATGTAACAGTTTGGATTTAATGCTCAACAACCCCGAAAAAAGGCACAAGTTCCAGGCTGGATAGAAAATCACCTGTAAAGGCTAGAAAGACACCAAAGACACCCCCGTGACGGCTAACTCGTTAGCTTTTAGCTGCAGCAATCAGTAAGTCTCTACGTTTAACTGTTATTAAATTATCTAAATATGAATCAGAGGTGCCGTTTGGGATCGTGGACGATCCTTTAGGGTTCTGATTCTGACATTTGGGTCAGACTTGCGTTTATTTTTGTCAGTGTTTTAACCGCTTGAGGTAAGTTAGCCTACTACTAATGTTTAGCGTCATCTCAGCCTCGAAAGCAAACAAACATACTGTTGTGCTGTTCTTTCTCTACTAATGCAGCATCTATTCAACAAATGAATAACTTTATAATGATATGACAAAATGTACTGTATACATACCTTTTTGCTGTTGATGCTTTAAACACGCGTCTGATGTCAGTCTTCTCCACAGCATGTGCTCTCCGTGCCGCGCGCAGTAACACGTGTCGAAAATAAACAACACGAGGCATCAGTGATAGTTTTTATTTCGCCTCTAGAGGCCGCTATTGTAATGCATGATGCCAGCAGACCCTTCTCAGCTCTCGCGTACTGTGTAATGAATGACTCAGCCGCTCCAGCAACGGACGCAACCAGGAAAAACTATTGGTATGGATTTTTGCCGATAACGATAGTTCCACCAATCAACTATCGGTGCCGATTAATCGGCAAAACCGATGAATCGGTCGACCTCTAGTCCTAGCACCTGAAAGGCTCCCACGATGTTCAGATTTTGGAACCTTCTGTAGGCTGTCCTGGAGGCCATCCAGATAAGGCCCATGCTGGGCACTTGTTGACCTCAGTGTCCTCAGCCAAGACTGCACTGAGGTTCCTTTGCAGAGCGATGACTGCCAGGTGCTGAGACAGCCAGCGTGTGTCCTTCATTTGCTGAACATTTTTCATAGTAATAATAACACAGCACAATAATGGCCACAATTGATGTTAACCATTGTGTTGTCTTCCATTCGACCACGCATCGTCCTCCCGGGTCAACTGAAAATCAACACTTTCTCTAACGTTTTTGTCTCTTTTTCGACACTTTTAGCACTTTTTTCAATGT